>NW_013665948.1:237215-238613 GCF_000517525.1 Limulus polyphemus | reverse complement strand
AAACTTTGTCTTCAAAATAAGGGTGCGTCTTATATTCCGAAAAATACGGTAGGTCAGCACTTTTGGACTATGACACATGGTCTGATTAGTCCTTGCTTTTCCCAGGTGGCTCAACAGTAAGTACGAGGGCTTATTAGGCCAAAACTAGAGTTTGAAACTCGTGGTGGGCAGAACACAGATAGCCCATTGTGTAGCTTTGTGCTGGGCAAACAGAAAATAGTCCTTACTTAATCGAAGTAGTTGATTAGTTAAGTAAGAAATAATAGCTCAGTATGAAGTATGTCACCGAATCAGCAGTATCGCCCAGAGTTACAAACGCAATCGACTGATTGCGGAAGCTCTTGTTTATAAACAGCCACATCTCTCGAAACATAATAAGTGTTAATAAACGTCTTTTATAATGAAAATATTCCGAGGGTGCATGCAGCTCTGTAGTCCACGAATGAGAAAATATAGTATGACACACCAAAAACAACAACACACACACACACACACAAAATGTCAGATCATTTACAGATTCTGTTAATTTGATGAGTATATATTTTCTACAATATACTTAGCAATTCGGTACAGCTAACTGATTAAAAAAGTTTTTTTTTCTGAACATACTTTCAAAAAACTAAAACGATAAATAACTGGTAGCGATATCATATAATTATATATAGAGAAGTAGCATTATGCAGTAGCTGTAATCATTCTTGCAGTACTTTCAGTTAGAATGAAATTACAAAATCTCACTTTATACCAAATATCGCATGTATTCAGGACATCCTCGCTTATTTTAACTTACGTAACTGATTCGATATAGTGTCTTTATTCAAGGATAGTTTGTTTTCTGCCCTTTTCATCCTTGTTGTAATGCTGGTTAGTTTAAAATAAAGTATATCAAAAATCAATCACGTTACGATGCCTATCACTGGATCTTAGTAACTTACGAAATTCTAATGTTTCATGTATGATGTCACTGTTGTTGAAGCCATATTGACGTGTAATGTGTGATTGGAATGTTTCATGTATGATGTCACTGTTGATGAAGCCATATCGACGTGTAATGTGTGATTGGAATGTTTCATGTATGATGTCACTGTTGCTGAAGCCATATCGACGTGTAATGTGTGATTGGAATGTTTCATGTATGATGTCACTGTTGTTGAAGCCATATCGACGTGTAATGTGTGATTGGAATGTTTCATGTATGATGTCACTGTTGCTGAAGCCATATCGACGTGTAATGTGTGATTGGAATGTTTCATGTATGATGTCACTGTTGCTGAAGCCATATCGACGTGTAATGTGTGATTGGAATGTTTCATGTATGATGTCACTGTTGCTGAAGCCATATCGACGTGTAATGTGTGATTGGAATGTTTCGTGTATGATGTCACTGTTGATGAAACC
>NW_013665948.1:232104-236300 GCF_000517525.1 Limulus polyphemus | reverse complement strand
CAAGTCTTAGGTGATCTGGAAAAGATAAACATGTCCAGGGGAATTTCTGTTATTATAAAGCTAATATTCACAATTAGTTTTGCTAGCAACGTTTACGTAGCTGGCTCATAATGCCTGCTACAACTGAGATTGCAAAGTAAATAGAACGTTAAGTGAATTCCTTGATGAAGTGGAAGAGTGCTGATGAGCACTGATGTGAATTACCATTCACGTGGACGGTTAACCAAAGTTCGCCGTTGTGGTAAACTTATGTAATCCGATGAAATTGCTTTGCTGTCAGGCTTGACATAGTCTGGTGGTTCGAGCACTCGACTCGCAATTTGCCTATCGCAGGTTCGAATTCCGTCACTGAACATGCTCGCCATTTTAGCCGTGAGGGCATTATAATGTTATGGCCCATCCCCCTCTTCGTTGGTAAAAGAGTATACCAAGGTTGGGTGGTGTTAACTAGCTATCTTCTTTCTAGTATATCACTTCCAAATTAGAGATGACTAACACAGATAACCCTTGTATAGTTTTGTGTAAAAGTCAACAAACAAACCCTTTGGTGTCTCAGTACATGAATAATTTCACTTTTTAAAGAGAAATGCCTGGTTTATATGCTTTTAAGAGAGAGGTAAAAAAAAATGAAAAAATAAAGTAACATGAACATTTTTCAAAATAAAAATAAATAGCGCAAAACTACACAATGGGCGCTCTGTTCCCCGTGGTGAATCGAACCCCATGTTTTAGTGTTGGAAGTCTATTAAACACATATGACTGATCCACCGGGAGAACGCTGTAAGGTAAAAATAATTAAGAAGTTAATATTTCGGCAAAATGGGCGATCTGTTCACCTTGGGGAATCGAACCCCATGTTTTATAGTTGAAAGGAAGAAATATTTAAGCAGTTAATGTTATGACCAACCGAATTTTTTGAAACTTCTGTTTCTAACTGTCAAAAAAAGTTTGTAGTTATGAACAAAGCTACACAATGGGCTATCTGTGCTCTGCCCACCACGGGTCTCGAAACCCGGTTTCTAGCGTTGTAAGTCTGCAGACATACCGCTGTGCCACTAGAGGGCGGCAGAAAAAGAAATGGAAGAGAATGTAGACAAAATTTGTAATATAAATTCACCTATTTAAGAATGAGGCCTTTAACGCTTTTTTTGCTGCAAAACTTGTTTATCGTTTGTTTATTTTATAGCAAAGCCGCACTGGGCTGTCTGCTGGGTCCATCACGGTAATCGAATCCTGGGTTTTAGCATTGTAAGTCCGTAAACTTACCGCTGACGCACCGGGAAACTTATAAAATGTGTTTTTTGAACTTTAGACAGTTGTCACTAAAAAACATGTGTCATAAGAATGGGTTTTTAAAGCTTATTTCGTTTCGGGACGGTTTCTCTCCCCCCCCCCCCAACTGTGGCATAGCGGTATGTCTTGCGGATGTTTGTTTGTTGTATATGAGAAGACGGTCGCAAGGAATATACAAGATGATAACCAAGAAAGTATCGGATGAATAATTTTGGTTAGACTATAGGAATGAATACTAGTAATGTCAATAAATGAATTCGTGCTTACAAAATGAAGGCAATTTAGACAACACATGATTATAATGTTTAGAGATACCTCTTCCTGGTTACTATTTACTCAAAAAGGTAGAGAATCAATAACGGAAACAATTCTGTTATTTAATGTGCTAATTTCGTTTGCTAAACCTTGCATACGCTTTATCATTTGTTAGTTAGTTTGTTTGTTTTTGCCCCCCAGTGGCACAGCGGTATGTCTGCTAGAAACCGGGTTTCGATACCCGTGGTGGGCAGAGCGCAGATAGCCCATTGTGTAGCTTTGTAAGTCGATCTTTGACAGCTTTAAAGCACACGGATTAAATCTTAGCCATTTACATGAAGCTGTATACTAGCACCTCTGAGGTGACTTTGTCCTTGTAGATGATAATGTTCCCCAAACCGACCTTGGATTAAACGGGAATTCTTTCAGAGAGAGACTACTGTCCATATTGGATCACTATTTTGTCTCCAAATATTAATCTAATCGAGCATATCTGGAACTCCATCGAGCATTGCCGTTTCGGCTCATATCGTTCAATACGTTTTCTCATCTTCAAGACTTCACTTAAGCAAATTGAAAACGTATTAGCGTACTGACGATTACTGGATATGATATAGGCAGTGTTCAACGAATGTCTTACAGGGGTACATGGTATTCAGTGTTGTCATTGAAGCCGATGTCGAATCACACCATGATGGACCCACAACCTTTACTGTCGTCATTGTGATAGTGCTTCCAAGGCCTTCACACGCTGGCATGATGGTTTGTGAAGTCAAAACAAATCTAGGACTCATCCACGAAAAGCAATGACGTCCAATCTTAGACAGACTAAGCCACGTGATCTTGATACTAATCTTCGACACTAAATCAATAGGATCCTAAGTCAGTCTTTCTATGACCACGACCAATCTTCTTGATTGTATAATGACTTTTTGTGTCGACACAAGAACTCTGGATGCATCTTGAAAGTCACAATGAATCATCTGTGCTATCTGAAAAGACGAGTCTATACGATGAGGAAACGGTTTGTTTCTCCACCTCCATGTCATCTCTTTAGATTTCCAGCTTAAGAAACAATACTTTAGCTCACGACTAAGCCAGCGGCAGCAAACAGCGTTAAAGTAATGTTTTAGCAAACGGAGCACATGTTACAACTCCTCCATTCTTCGATATAATGGTGCAAAATTGGAACATAAAAACTAAGAGCATAGAGCAGTTCATTTAACAAAATATCTCTGTAACTGGAGGAATCTGTAAGCGATAAAACTGCTTCCAACTAAAACACAATGCTTCCCATACTCTTCATAGGTTTTGGCTAAAAATCAATATTGGATATTTGCTAGCACTGAGACACGGTGTTCACTAGTAAATTTTGAGTAGTGTATCTCACAAGCTATTTCTTCTAGAGGAACTAAATTCACTAAGATTCGTAAGTTTTATCCAGTAAAGTCTGGGAATGGTAAAGTTCGTAAAAAAAAACTGTCACAGAGGATGTTCATTATGCTTTCCGTCATTCTCCATCAGCACATGAAGCACATCTCTAAACGAAGCTATTGCAAACATCATCTGTTCTGGACAGACATTGTTCATTGATCCTCACAGTACTCTCTACACACTAACACGCCTTTTATTCAAACCTCTAATTTCGTATTGTCGAAAGAGAGAGAAGGAAGAGAAAAAATTAAATCAAAGTGAGTTTGCGAGAAAAGCGATTTAGGTATGTAAATGACCTACAACACGTCCACACTTCCGGAAATAAACTTCAGCTTTTTATTGTATCTTTAGCGAGATTTCGTTTCTTTAATACAAGTAGTTCTTAAGTTTTTAAAAGAAAAAAGAATGAGGCTTTGCAACTCGTTCACGGTAAAGTGTAAAAATCACGTTTAACTACAGACAAATAGAATAACGGTAGATAGATAGATTTTACTTCTGATAAGTCCATGAGGGATTTCAACTTAAAAGTCCATGTGTTTGCCACAAGCCAATAAACAGGAGACATTTTGCTTTGTACCAGAACTCGTCAGCTGGTCTCTACTTCGGTTGAAAAGTTTATTTGTATGCACTATGCAACATAAAATATTCACGAGAATAACGTTGTTGTAGTAAAATAGATCTGAATTGTTATTTTTACACCGTCACCTCTGATTTATGTTATTTTTACACCGCCACCTCTGATTTGAAATCTTTAATGAAATAGTTAAGAGCAATGTTAGCATATATATATATATATGTAGGTAGGTGTGTGTGTGAATCCATTCAATCTTTACTAAAAATAGATCTGAATTGTTATTTTTACACCGTCACCTCTGATTTATGTTATTTTTACACCGCCACCTCTGATTTGAAATCTTTAATGAAATAGTTAAGAGCAATGTTAGTATATATATATGTATGTATGTATGTAGGTGTGTGTGTGAATCCATTCAATCTTTACTAAAAATAGATCTGAATTGTTATTTTTACACCGTCACCTCTGATTTATGTTATTTTTACACCGCCACCTCTGATTTGAAATCTTTAATGAAATAGTTAAGAGCAATGTTAGTATATATATATGTATGTATGTATGTATGTAGGGGTGTGTGTGAATCCATTCAATCTTTACTTTGTTTTTTGTTTTGGGAAAAACGTAATTAATTCCTGATTAC
>NW_013665948.1:221036-231525 GCF_000517525.1 Limulus polyphemus | reverse complement strand
CACCTGACAGCCCCCAAATGGCACAGCAGTATATCTGCGGACTTACAACGCTAGAAACCGGGTTTCGATATCCGTGGTGGGCAGAGCACAGATCGCCCATTGTGTAGCTTTATAATTAAGTACATACAAACAAACAAAACCACCTGGCCATGCCAGGCCTGTTGAGAGAGAGCATTAAATAAAGAGGCGGGAACTACATGCAGCTACATACTGGATCTTCGTTGGAAAAAAAATTTGTTCGTCTTTGTCAACTGGGAATTAGAACATGTACGTGTCCTGGTCTAACATAAATGCTTTATCATCTAGAGCAGCGGTTCTCAAATTTAATAACCCGAGAACCCCTTTTAATTCAAATTTTTGGGCGGCCCTCCAAACGTAACGATGTTTTTGTGTTTTTAAAAAAAAGATTTCGTGTACATGAAAAGCTGTTTTCCAAAAATTACTTTTTAATTTATATAAATTTAATTTTACGAAAAATGTTTTTTATTCTATAAATCATATTTTTTTAAAAATATTTTTATGAAATTTCGGACATGAGTCGCGAACCCTAGTTTGAGAAACGCTGGTCTAGAGAATAGTTATTTTCATCCATAAACTGTTGCATATTTTATGAAAGAAATGAACGCTACATATTTTATTCCTAAATCACGTGACAACAGTTTCAACACATGATACTACACCTTTGTTGTTCTGCCACAAAAACAGTACCCTGCCAGTAATTTGCCTACGTGTTTATTTTTTCCAGGTGTCTGTTTATCTAGAATCTTCGAATCGTGGTCCTAAATACTGTATCATCAGCAGTTGTTGACTTTTTTCTTTCTTTTTCTTTGTCGTATTCACGATCTTAGGCTCTGGAGAAACATAGTAGCCAACGATACTTACGTCATACGTGACGTCACGACCCCCTTAGCAACATATAAAGCAGTCTTGGAGTAGAAAAATACCAAACTGTGTATTCCCAACCATAAAATGCTGTATTATATAATAAGGAAAATTTTCTAAACGTGAGTACACAGTCAAAAATTCTCTAATTATTATCACTTCATTAAAGATGACTGGAACGTTTAATATCCAAGAAAATTAAAACACAATTACGCTCTATACCTGCAAATGCAGGGTAGAGTCATGAATGCAGGTTTAAAAAAAATCTGAGAACGAATAGACAAAAATAGAGCAAGACCACTAGAACTTACTATATTATAAAAGACCCCCAGTGGCACAGCGGTATGTCTGCGGACTTACAACGCTAGAAACCGGATTTCGATATCCGTGGTGGGCAGAGCACAGATAGCCCATTGTGTAGCTTTGTGCTTAACTACAAACAAAATGAATTATTATAATTTGATTTAGAAATTTAAGTGTTACGCTTGTACTATTTTCTTTTTTGTTCTAGAAATTGAAGTGTTACGCTCGTACTATTTTCTTTTTTTTGTTTTAGAAATTGAAGTGTTACGCTCGTACTATTTTCTTTTTGTTCTAGAAATTGAAGTGTTACGCTCGTACTATTTTTTTTTGTTCTAGAAATTGAAGTGTTACGCTCGTACTATTTTCTTTTTTGTTCTAGAAATTGAAGTGTTAAGCTCGTACTATTTTCTTGTTTTGTTATTTTTTTGCCCAAGTTTGAAGAGCAGCTTGGCTTTACATATGGATCTGAACTAATCGTGAAATCCACGGGATTTAACAAATGAGGTGGATTTGGCTTACGGCAACTAACGGTGTGTAAAGAGGCATGAAGAAATATCACAGGCTTGATAATAATAGTTAAAAATTAAGTTGAATAAATAACATCTATTGATTCACAAAGACTGGTTAGCTTTTACTATTTTTTGTATTTATTTATTAATACGTCCCAAACTGTACCAATACCTAATTTAGATACTAACACGAAAATGCATTGTCTACGAAGTTTCAGTTCAACCAATTTTTAAAAAGATATAAATACAGTCAACAATACGTCTGTTTAATAACATCTACCTAATTGACACGACTGACCAACGCATTTTCTGAAAATCTAACTTAACCAATGTTTGAACTAAAGAAAACAACCAGATGGATTCTACACTAATGCAAATTAATAACGTAAACTGTCAACAAATCAAAGTCAGAAGGTAGCTAGTTAAGTTGCACGCTTTCACCCAACGTTCATGCTAAAGAATTGACTGTCACCCTTATAACGCACACACAGGCTAAAGTGCGTGGAATATTTTGTGGTAATAAAAGAACACAATATCGTGTGTAGCAGTTAGTTAGTTAGTTTGTTTGTTTGTAATTAAGCACAAAGCTACACAATGGGCTATCTTTGCTCTGCCCACCACGGGTATCGAAACCCGGATTCTAGCGTTGTAAGTCCCCAGACATACCGCTGTGCCACCGGGGGGGGGGGCGTAGCAGTAAGTGAATGGAACAAATTGTTAGAAGTCTTGATATTGGAGAAACTAATTTCGACGAATTCGTGCGCCCTCTTCGACTATCACTCCATTATCAGAGGATGTGATTTTTTAAAATATTTATAAGATATTAAAGTATTTTGCTGTGGGTTGTTTTAGAGATTTCTGACACTATTTTAATTTAGATCTATTCTCAAAACAACTTATTTCGTTTTCGAATAAAATCATGATTGAAAAAAAAACATTTTCCATTTCCATTCAAACATTGAGTATTTTCTTCTGGAAGTACAAAAATAAATAAAAAAAAAAGCGCTTTTGTTCAACCGCCTGATAATAAGTACGGTAGAGGGTAAGGTATATAACAAAATATTCATAAATTCAGATCATAAAGATGCATTTAGTTCAGGGATTCAGGATCTCCAAGACAGGGATATCCCTTATACTTAATGACATTGGAAAAGAACGAATATGGATAAACTTGGGGCACTAGGACCATCCAGAAAGAGATCTGTAAAAAGTCGTACCTTAGGCGTGGTAAGTAAAGTAGGACGTCTTGTAACAGGTGAGAATCCACGAAGTCAATGCTCAGTAGCTAATATTGGTCGCATTCCCCAAGCAACTACGAAACATAATCAAGTCACGTGTACACATGCTGCTTCCACAACATATTCGTTCAACTGTCGCATACCTCTAGCAGTTAGATAATGAAACGAGTGTTCGTGCTCTTCCATGCGAAGATATAAAAGTTAAATTCGGATGCAGTGTTTAGGAATTTCTGTACGATCGGATTATTGAAACGGACGCTTGGTAATCGTCATCTTTTAACTCTAGATGGATTGCTAAAATAAGGACGGAGTGGTGTGCTTTGTACCGGAAAGCCTATCGGCAGATCATTTCAAAATGAAAACAGCGTTGGAGGGTTATCGCCAAGACACACGGTCGTCAGATAGAGAATGACCAGACGTGGCGACGTGGACTGTAACAATGCAGAGTTTTTATTAAACAATTGATTTAATATGTTACATCTTTGATTACAAACTTTCAATGATTTATTAGTCACTCTTTTATATAGCAGTAGACATTATTTTATGTGCAAGAAAGCCGCCTTTCTATCCTACAATGCCGCATAACACTACAGAATCTTATATAACCTGTAACACATACATTTACGCGCATAACAATAAAACTAATGTTGCTGTGGGAATCGATTTTTGAGTGGTCAGGCCATTGCCACAACTAAACAGTATGACAAACTATGTGTGCACAGCATGCCCCCCAGAAATATGTCGAAACTTTAATGCTATGAGATTGAATCTTGAGCTATTTTAGCTACAAATACTGCATACACACAACGTAATGTGTTGAATTAAAAGAGCAAATTTTAATACGTAAGTTGTAGCTATATATGCCATGAAAAAGTGGCCAGGTCATGGCCTGACTGGCCTTACCGCTTCCCACGGCCCTGACTAACCCTTTTTAGAATATAGAACGCCTTAGCTGGCGGAGCACACTTTCAGTAGTAGTAGTAAGTGGATAACATCACACTCATGTTAGTAATAAAAATAACGTTTATTTCGGCATGCATTTGTTTTGTAAAAAATCATAGTTTTTCAAAGAAACCTTACAATAAAAGTCAACTAGATAAAGATCTAATACAATGTGTCTAAAGTTTGAAAGTTAACAGTGTTTGATCTGTATCAACCAGAACAAGGACAAACTCCAAACATTTAAGATGCAGAATTGATAAATAATTAACCGGCTGCTCAAAGCTTTGGTGGCTATTTAAAAACGTGATTTATTGGTTGTAAAAAGGACATTATTGGTCAGACGTTTTCAGTTCTGTTCTTTATTAAGAGCAAGTCTACACAATTCGCTATCTGTGTTGTGCAAATGACAGGTATCGAAACAGAGATTTTAATGTTTAAGTAGAAAATCTGTATTATATAAAATTTGGACACATGAACGCGTTTTAATTGTTATCCACTGACATATTTTAACAAAAATATATCACAATTAGTTTAATATGTTATCATTGAAGTATCTTTCTATTACTATAGCGTCATTGGTGAAGAATCTTTTTATCCTCATTCTATTCAAAATATTTCCGGCAGATTTCAAAAAGCATTAAAAGCGAACATTGTGAATGTAAAAACATTTGTCTAGTTTATATATATATATATATTGTTGTTGTTGTTCGTTGTTAAACAAAGCACCACATTGGGCTATATGCTGTGTCCAGCGCGGGGAATCGAACCACGTATTTTAGCGTTGTAATTCAGTAGATTTACCGCTGTTCAACCGTAAAACATGCGTAGTTCTATCGACACATAACGTGAACAATGACGTAAGCACATGTGTAAAAATTGAGCCTTGTCATGACTCTAGGAATGAAATTATACACTTTGGGTTAATCATTATTGGCCTCCTTGTCATATAACATGACTGCCTATTTTTATTCGTAATTTACTCGCATAATCTTAAGAAAGTGTGGTTACATAACCAAGAATAATAACAACTAATACCGTTAGTTATATCTTAAACAAAAGTCGGTTCTCTTCCCATTAAAAATCTATGTCATTTGACATTCGATACCTCAGTAAAACTACAGATTCATTAAGAACTTTAAAGTAGTCCCGTGTGGTCTTGTGGTTAATGTGCCGGGCTGCATGTCGAGATCTCAGAATCATCTGATATGCTGTTGATGGTATACACTCCGCATTCCTAACTGTGTGCGCATTATAAAAGACATAGCTATATATCTGCTATTGAGGTAAGAGTAGCCATGTAGGTAACAGGTGCCGTTGATTGTCCCCCCCCCCCACCACACACACTTAACAGTTCTAAGTTAGGCACGAGGCTATGCCTGAACCTTTGCGTTTCTGAACTGGGCATGTAGTCTATGCTATGTTCTTATGGTGTTGTTAATACTAAAAATATCAAAACGATTAAGAACTAGAAAGGTTATTTTTTAGAAGATTATTACTCTCCAAATCAACATTCTTTAAAAGTACGTCCCTCGATGGGACAGTGGTAATTCTACGGACAACGCTAAAATCCTGGTTCATCTCCCCGCGGTGTACACATCGGATAATCCAATGTGGCAAACAAGTTCAAAGTACTCTAAATTCTATTTAAAACTTGAATTACTATGTATCTATTGAGTATTTAAGGTTTTTCTTGTACTAATATGTAATTAAGTCTCCCTGTTGAAAGACCAGTTTAATATAGTTAAACTAATGATGTTATAGTATTTCAAAGCAAGCGAGCTCCATACTCATATGAAGTTTCAGTACTGTATTATATTCACCTTTCTATAAATACGATATTTTCAGGTTATGTTATAAGAATGCCTTTTAGCCTTGCTGTACGAAATACTGTATTTAAAGTACTCGATGGTTCAGAGGTAACCCTGAGGGCTTATAACGATAAATATTAAGTGGGCAGAGCACAGATAGCCTATTGTGTAGTTATGCGCTAAACAAGAAACAACTAAAACTTTATTTAATCGAGTCAACGATAGTTGCTGTTTTAAAAGTATCTGATGTATATTATTTCAGAAGATTTCCACGTAAGATGTATACCCAAATACTTAGAAATCTCAGTGATGCAGTTATCCCGGGTTTAAGAAGATCACATAAACAAGTTACAGCTGTGTGTAATTTTATATGTTGGTTTGGAAATGAAATTTTGTCTCAAATGTTTAACTGACTGCAAACAAAAAAGCAACTTTAAGTTGAAACGCAGTTTAGTATAAACGTTCACCGTTCGCTGGAAATGAGACAAAAATAACGCATGTTTTTCTTCAGAGCCCTCATATAGAGGGCTCTGTTTTCTGAAAAATCTATTATTTTTGCACTGCGTCAGTCACGTGACAACACCTTTAGCCAATCCGCTGATGAATGCATCAAGGAATCAAACTAAGCGTCAGGCAAGTTCAATTTCAAGGAATTGTGTGGACTACAACATGTAGGGAATTTAGATATGTCACTTAGAAATATTCTTTAGCTTAGCTCTATTCTTGATGGAAGAAGCATTAGAAACATGTCCATTTTTGCACTGATATCAAAACAGTATACAAAATACAACTGATTATCTTGTTGGTTCCGAGTAACGTCAACAAAGTGACGCGCTTAGTCGCGCGGCGTTAGGGCGAGCCTCTGATTTCTGTTCGGGTGCATTCTACGAACTTGTACTACGACTAGTGGTAGTGATGGCTACCGCTGTTCTATTTCTGGAAAATTGAAGTTCACCAGAACAGCTTGAAGGCGACTGAATACTTTCTGGCTTATCAACGGTATCTAATACCAAGGCAAACTCAGAGGTGACAACTAAGCTTAGAAATTATAAGCATCAGGCATTTTTTAGTATAGATGTAGATGAAAAAATTCTAGACTTAAAATGTTATTGTTACTATGTTACTGTTAGTGTTAAGATTAGAACTGTAGAGGATAAGGCTATGTTTTAACATAAAATTAAAAGGGTTGGTGTAAATTAAACTAAAAAATGAAAATTAAGAAAGTGAAACAGCTGTTTTGCACTCATTGAGCAATTGCTTGTAAGTTGTAAACAGCAGTGTTCTGTAGAACTTGTACTACTAGTAGTAGTAGTACAACTATTTAATTACTTACTTTAGTGTGAAGATAAAGTAGTGATAAAATGCTGTAATAATAATAATATTATATTGGATTTTCAAACGTTATGGTTAACAGTGTTGTCAATAGGCTATTGTAATTTATTGTTGAGTATTTAGTCCCAGATTACAAATACAATAGTTAAGACTAACGTTTACAGTCTGTTACTGTTAGGGGTAACGGTTTAAATGAGTGTTCTTTATTATTATTTGAGAACTAGGGACTGGTATGTACTTTTAGTTTTAAGGAAGCTAGCAGTGTAAATGATCAATTTGTTTGTAGAGTTTGCAGATTGCAGGTTATCTTAATTAAACTTTAGAGGCAACAGATAAAGAAAAGTGTAAACTGTGGGAAATGGCAGCAGGATTTTAAGAGGAACTTAAGCTTTTACATGTAAGGAATATATATATATATATATATATATGCTAACAGTGACTTTACAATGGAAGTACCATAAGGTATAAGTGCTAAAAGTAGTGGATTTAATTGTAATGGGCATGTTCTATTGAGCAACAGATTTCAACCCTTGTCTTGTGCAGGTAAGGAAAAGAGAAGGGTGCCAATGATAACCTTGAGGAAATTACAGTTATAACTTGTAAGTTGTAGGAGATTCTTTGACAAGGCAGGTGGATAGGATAGTCTGTGGTGTAAATAAAGAAAAGATAATTAAATTATGCTACCCATGAGCAAGGATGGAGGATATAAATGACAGAGGAAGAGATATAATAAAGGGGCTAGCAATGATGCAGTTTTTGTTGTGCATGCAGGGGATAATGATGTAGGGAAGGGTAAATTATAATTAAGAAGTTAGCACACAAAATCGCATACAATAGTTGTAATGGTTTTCAAATGAAACCCAAGCACTTTCCAATAGTGTACTATTCTTCTGAAGGAGAATAGGGAAGGGTAAGTCAGAGGAGCTGATTGATAAATACAAAGGTTGATAAAAGCATTTAAAGAAAAGGTCTGTAACTTAATTGTGTCAGGGGTACTGCCAAGAATTAATTGTGGGAAAGAAATTATAAGTAGGTCACTGGGGCTGAATGCTAGGCTTAGTTTAATATGTAAGGATAAGCAGATTGGCTGGTTGTACTTGTGGGATCAGTTTAATGGGAGAAGGGAGCTTTTTGGAATGGATAGTTTACACTTAAATAGGGTGGGGGCTGACTTGTTTGCAAGGGCTATTAACTCAGCTGTAAGGGAAGTTTTAACTTGAGACTAGACTAGACTGAGGGCCAGGATAGACTAAATGCAAAACAAATAACATGTACAGAAAAGTTAAGCATAGGAAATGAGTATAAAGTAATTCTAAGGGTAGGCTTAATTGTTACTATTGTAATGCTAGAAGTATTTATATAATTATAATAGTATTGTCTGTTGTATGTCCATGCTACTATTTTACAGGGTGTGGATGGATCTTCAGCAAAATTGGTATGGGGCTCATTAGGTCCATGCGGGGATACATGCAAATTTTCAATTTTGCATTTTGCAGTTTTTATGAGCATTTTGTACCACTACCTCACCTTCTGTGGATGGATCTTTACCAAATTGAATATGGAGGTTCATTCCATGGGGAGATACATAATCATTTTCAGTTTTGTAGTTTTTATGGGTGTTTTTGCATTTTTTACCACTACTTTGTCCCTTGTAGATGGTTCTTCACCAAACTTGGTTTGGAGGTTTATTGGATCCATGGGGAGATACATACAAACTTGCAATTTCACATTTTGTGTTTTGCAGTTTTTATGGGCATTTGTGCATTTTTCATAATTACATATAAGGGAAGCAACTTTTCCTGTCCTATAATAACCTTTCATTAAACATGAATTTACATTTCCATCCAAGGAATGGGTACTCCAGTTAGTAAGAAATAAAATAGATTACCTTACATTGCTGGTAGGATTAGAGGATTTTGATATAATGGGAATAACTGAAACATGGTTAATTGCTGATTGAAATACAGAGTTAAAGGTTATTTAATAGATAAAGAGTACTAAATAGAGGGGGAGGAGTGTCTTTATATGTAAGATGTGAGTTACATCCTGTTCAAGTTGAGGATATTAAAGATAATAGCAAGGAGATTGAATCCATTTGGGTTTCTGTTAGCAGATATAAAGGGAAAAGGCTTTTATTGGGAACTGGTTACAGGCTATCAGATGATGCTGATGAAATCAATGAGAAACTTTACAGGGAGATAAGGTTTCAGCTGTTAATGAGGTCATGATTATGGGTGATTTTAATTTCAGGCATATAGATTGAGAAATGTTAGTCAAACCATGAGGGAGAAAGGTTTTTGGAAACTGTTCAAATTGGTTGTCTTCACCAATTGATCAAGGAGCTTACTAGAAACAATACTATTTTATATTTATTGTTAACTTCTAATATAGAAATGGTTGAGAGGGTGGAAATTGGGGAACATCTGGGTGCAAGTGATCATTTCTCTATTAGGTTTGATGTTTTGCTACATATGGAGATCAGGAATAATGATATTTTGGTTACAAATATCAGAGAAGCAAATTTTGAAGGAATCTGACAAAAATTATCTGTTATGAATTGGGCAGCTGAGTTGTTTAGAGACACTGATCAAATGTGGAAAGTTTTTAAAGATAAATTTTTAAATATTCAAGATAAACATATTCCTTATAGAAAGAAAAGAATGACTGCAAGTAAAAAACCAGATTGGCTCACAAGGAGTATAAGAGATATAAATTAAGAAAAGTATCATGGTATGATGGGGAGATTATAAAAGATCAAGCTAATTGGTCAAACAGGAAATTAGGACATCAAAAAGGATGTATGAAGAAAGGTTAGCTGAAAATGTAAAAATTAATAGCAAGGACTTCATTAATACATTAAGGGTAAATAAAATGTTAGGATGGGGGTAGGACCCTTGAGGGATGATATTGGAAGGCTCTTTTCTGATGATTATGAGATGGCTGGGTTATTAAATTCTGTTTTTTCTTGAGTTTTTTACTAACGAAGATTTAAGCAGTATTCCACGTCTTGAACAGTTGATAGATGGAAACAATATGATCACATTAATTCTGAGCTTGTTAGGAAAAAATTTGGAAGTTCAAAGAATGATAAGTCTCCTGGGCCAAATAATATTTCCCCAAGGGTTTTGAAGGAAGTTAAGGATTGGATATGAGAGCTACTTGCTACTATTTTTTGTCAGTCCTTGAATAGTGGGCAGGCACCAGAGGATTGGAAGTTGTTACTCTTTTCAAGGAAGGTGATAAAAATTGTCCCAGTAATTATAGACCCATTAGTCTTACATCAGTTGTGGGAAAAGTTTTGGATAGTCTAGTAAAAGATGCTTTGCAAAGTCATTTAACAAAGTTTAAAATTTTATTGGCTAGTCAGCATGGTTTCACTAAGGGAACATTTTGCCTTACGAATCTTTTGATATTCTTTATAAAGGTTACTGCTTATGTAGATGAGGGTAAGAATGTAGATTTGGTGTATCTGGAT
>NW_013665948.1:219126-220165 GCF_000517525.1 Limulus polyphemus | reverse complement strand
ATTGAATATAAGTCTAAAGAGGTTATAATTTCATTGTATAGGTTGCTGGTTAGGCCACATTTGGAGTATTGTGTTCTGTCTTAGGCTCCTTACCTTATAAAGAACACCAAATTGTTGGAAAGGGTTCAGAGGAGGGTTACTAGAATGATACCTGAGATGGAAAGATTATCATATGAGGAGAGATTAAAATATCTGAAATTGTTTTCTTTTGAAAATAGAAGAGTTAGAGGTGATCTGATTGAGGTGTTTAAGATTGTAAAGGAAATCTATAATGTTGATGCATCATCTTTTTTCATACAGAATGGTGAGAATAGTAGGACTAGGGGACATGAATATAAATTGTGGCAAGGTAGGAGTGATATTTAGCTAATAGTTTTATTTTTCTAACAAGGTGGTTGGCCTTTGGAATGGGTTTCTTTTGGATTTTGTCTATAGTGTAGACCTATGCTGAAGTAAATTGGAAAAAAAATCACAAATCTTATCAGAATGATGTAATTTTACTTAGCATGCTTAAATTAAAACTTACTATAATATTTATAACAAAGTTTCAGTAAATTTACAGACTATTTTATGGTAAGTTTAATTATGAGGTTAAGGAAGTGGAGAAGCAAAAATCAAACAAAAGGTTGGGAAAACTTAATATCTTAGAAAAATATATATATATTGCATAATGGTAACTATAATAAATGAGTACATAATATCATGATATTGTATGTGTGCATTATCATTAATTTTGAATGATGAGTATGTATGGGAAATATATTTTATGTCAGTAAATACAACACTGTGCTATGAACTTGACTGTATTTTGAAAAAAAAAGATAAATTAAGTTTTAGGAATTATGCAACTGAATATTAGACTTGTTAAGTCTTATTTATGCTACTGTATTCAGTTTTATTAAGGTAACACTATTGATTTCTGGTTTGATGAATTTGAGGTATGCGTACAAAGTTCTAAATCTGAAGAGTGCAGGAAACTTACAAAGGAAGAGTTTGATGTGTATGTGTATATATATATATATATATATATATATATATA
>NW_013665948.1:210777-218126 GCF_000517525.1 Limulus polyphemus | reverse complement strand
TGTTATTATAAATGTGTCATTTCTTATTTAATTATAAGCCCAATGTTTTTCTTTTTCATGGTGATACTAAGAAAAAACATATGACATCTGAAAAGGAGATAAATCACAATACAAAAAAATTGATGTCATGCCTATCATTAATAGAAGTACATCTAAGTATTTGTTAGGTAACTTTGATGGATAGGGCTGCATTTAGTTTTGGTTTTGCTTGGTTAAATAAATAGTGTTGGTAGCTGGATAAGTGACCTTGATAAGGTAGATAGCTTTCTGCTACATTGATCTTCTTTAGATTTTTATATTTTAAAAAATATTGATATTATTTCAGAAAGGTGAAGAAAATATTCAAGATATAAAAATGAATTATTATCTTTATGAGAACAGGAAAATATACATTAGGCCTAATCCTCATGACAAGGCAATCATCAGTATTACTATTAGGATATTATTTACACATTTACTATAATATTGATTTAAATTCCTGTGCTTTTCTAAAATACCTTGTACGTTTTTTCACCTTATGACATTGTTAATCTGTTTTGAAGAGTTTGTTTTGTGGTTTAAAAAAGTTAGTCAAACTACAGTACAAAGAAAATTTGGTTACACAATAGTTATGGAAACAACTTTCATTTTAAAAGAAAAATGTTTTTAATCACATGACTAATCATAATAAAAAAACTGACACGAGTTATTTGTTAAGATTATTATTATTTAAGGAAAAGAAACATGAAGAAAGAGTAAGGCCATCATTCAAATACCTAAGTATTTGAATTTTATTCAAACTTTCACACACTGTTGTGTAATTCAAAATTATCATCTCTGTTGAGGTATGATGAAAAATGTTTTATAATGTATGTTTTCAGTCTTGGGCTCCTTACCTTTGAAGACATTGAATTGTTGGAAAGGGTTACTAGAATGGTGCCAGGATGGAGGGGTTGTCATACAAGGAGAGGCTGAAATCTCTCAAATTGTTTTCTCTTGAAAAAAGAAGAGTTGGGGGGGGGGGGATCAGATTGAGGTGTTTAAGATTTTAAAGGAAATTGATATTTTTGATGTATCATCTTTACTTTTATTTAACAGTGAGAATAGTAGGACTAGGGGCCACAAATATAAATTTTGGGAAAGTAGGAGTCATCTTCAGCTAAGACAGTTTCATTTTCCAAAAAGGGTGGTTGGCCTTTGGAATGGGTTGCCTTCAGATGTTGTAGAGGCAGTAAATTTATGTGAATTTAAGAAAAAGCTTGATAAGCATATGAATGAAAAGGGCTGGCTTTAAGTTTATATTTTTTAATTATTTTAATTTAGTTTAGAGGATGGAACAGCCAAGATTGACCAATAGGTCCCATGTTGGCCCGAAATATTGTTATGTTATGAAAACATAGAAAATAATGATTTTTTTTCCATTCCAATATTACTTAAAAAAGACATAAATATGACTATGTGATCATAGAGAAATATTACTTTTTTGTTGTATAAATACTTGAGTGATTGTAAGGTAGCTTTATACTATATGTGTGCTTTATATCAGTGATGGCAAAAATGATGAATATTACATTATTTTATTTCAAAAATTAGCTTCGTGATGAAAACCATAGCAGTATGAATGTAACTTTTGTTTCTCTCTAATTGAATTATATTTAAAAACTATAATGTTTTTGGTCTTTTTTTAAAATTCCTTAAAATTGCAAAGAAATGTAAAACTCGGAGAGCTATGATAAAAATAAATGTTAAAGGCTTTATTAAGCTACATACAAACTTCTAATAATGCAAACTACAATGAACTAACAGTCAGAAATATTGTTAAAAGTGAGTATACTCAACTGATGAAACTGTTTTCTAATTTTTCTATGTAAGAATATAAAAAAAGTGTATTTGATTATCTACACTTGTTACCAAGTTGATTTTTAGTTTCACTTTTAAATTAGTATGCTGTGATTGGGTTAATTAATTTATTTATTTGTGATCTTTTAACTTGAATAAAATAACATACTTGTTGTGTTAGAGCAATATTGCTCCTGAATTCAGGAACTAATTGTTTTAATTGACTTGATAAGTAGAAACTATTAGAATTCTTTATTTGAATCAGCAGTTTAATATGTTAATTTCTCCTTTTTTTTTATTAATGCTTTTAGTTTTTCATTAACATTTAAAATTGAACTTAATATTCTAGGAAATGGTTTTAGAGTGAAACAGAACTTCCTAAATTTTACCTGTATGATTAAATGTGTGTTTTATATGATTTTTGTATGTATTTACAGTATATGTACACATTAGGCCAATTTGTTTTAAAGCTTCTGTGACTTTGCAATATCCATTACATGTTAAGCAATTTTTAAGAATTGTTAGCGTAAAAAAAATGTTTTAAACTCTATTGAATAATAATAATAAGGCTAGATCTGTCAGTTAAAAAAAGTTATACTATTCTGTATTTGACGAGAGTAAAGTATTATTTATATCTATAGTTTTCCAAAAATCTGAAGCAGTTTTTCTTATATTTAGTATAAGAAATGATATCTACCTTTTAAAAATCCTTCAGAATAATAATAATAAGTAAATTATGTTAGATTTGTCATTACACTGGTTGGTCTTATTGAAGAATGTAAAACAAAGAAGCTGACAATTCAGGTTCTAATCTCTCTCCACCAGAAAAAACAATAGAAAATTGAATACAACTCTTTACATTCTGTACTCCCAAGTCAAACCAGATTTATAGGCAAACAAATTCTGTCTTTTAGAGAAAAGCAGTTCTTTTTAAAAAAGACCTCTGAGTTTGTGCTTCAAAGGTTTACCCTGTTGCCTTTAATTCTGCAGTTCACATTTCCATCCTTCCTGTTACATCAATTAAACTAGCTATAGGTGCACTACCCAAACACTTAATTTTAAATTCTTAAGAGATATCTGATTCTTTTGCACTAAAACAATTTGAAACCTTTAAACCCTTCAAAAGACACTTATGTATGTATGAACAAATTCTGTTGTAAGTCAATTTATTTTATTTCTAACTAGTTAATTTATCAATATCAGCCAAGGCATTGAGTAAAATTATAAAAAATGTAATAAGTAGATTCTTAGTCACCAAGTGAAACAACTTCATTTTTAGCAGTTATACTTCTACCTTTAAGATTTTTTAAATCTTACAAATTGGTTGATGGATCTTTTTTTTGCTCCAATATGCATGGTAGCATAGGTATAGTAATTAGTTTTTGATCAAAGCTGCATGCTGGGTCTACCAGCAGAAACCAAGACTACAACTAAGTTAGCTGTATAAGAAGCCTGGGTCATGTTTAGTTCAAAATTTAGTTAACATTGATTTAAAATTTAAGAATAATGTTATTTCAGAACCCTTGTTTATATACTTATTTTGTTGAGTACTGTGTATTGTAATAAGCCTGGTTTCTTTCTTTGACATAAGTAAAGTAAGTCCTAGACCAAGGTCTGAACTAAGATCTTGTGGTTATAGTATGCTATTTTACCATGGATGATGTATAGCAGTCTAGTCCTTTAAAACAATTATCAATCAGCTTTACCAATTATACTTTCCCTTTTTTTGAGGCTTTTAGTTGTAATCCTTACAAAAAAACACTGGTAGATCTGGTTCTAAAAATTAGTTCTTCATCAGGCCCACTAACAGGGACTAAATATTTTCCATTAAATCAACCTTGTCATAAATTCAAGTTTTATATACTGATTTATTGTTCTGACAAGACCTTTCCTTGTCTGAGGCTGCTAAAATACATGGTTAAACACAAAATAAGTTAGGATTTAGAATTGGACTTATACATGCATGTTCTAAGAACTTGTGAGGTGAAGTAAAGAACATTGTATAACAATGTCAGTCACTATATCTGCCATATCTAATGCCTGTGAGGCTTTCCCCCTGTACCAGGGCTCATCAGACCATCTGGGCTACGTGTACAAGATACAAAGAGGGACCTACCTTTTTGTTTCCAGGAAATTCTCAATTTTCATTTTAAACTTTTGTAAAGTGCCAGCCTCTTCCATTGATTATGGCAACTCATTCCATAACTTAATCACCATGTTAGAAAAATAGAACTTTTAATGGGAGTGTAGTCTGTTTTTCCCAAATTTTTAACTTGTTTTTTCTTATTATATTGTTTTCAAAATTCAATATAAGGAATTCAGATGGTTTTATCCTGTCACTAATCTTGATAACCCTGGAAAATTCAAGAAAAATTATCTCTTATCTTTAATTTCTTTAGAGAAAATTACAAATCTTAACCTCCCAATAATATAACCTTTCCATCCCCAGAGGCTCAGCATGGCCAGGTGGTTAGAGCACTTGACTCGCAATCTCAGGGTTGCGGGTTCTAATCCCTATCCCACCAAACATGCTCACCTTTTCAGCCATAAGGGCATTATAATGTTATGGTCAATTCCATTATTCGTTGGTAAAAGAGTAGCCCAAGAGTTGGTGGTGGTGGTGATGACTAGCTGCCTTCCCTATAGTCTTTCACTTCTAAATTAGTGATGGCTGGTGCACATAGCCTTCGTGTAGCTTTGCACAAAATTCAAACCAAATAAATCCTCAGAACAATATTAGTTGCTCTCTTGTAAACCTTTCAGAGTAAGTCATATTTTCTTAGTTAAGAAGACCAGGATCTCCTGGTGATAAAGCCAGTTCTGTGCTGTTTGGGTGTCATGTGTGTATGTTTTATTGTTATTAGTCTTACCGTATTTTTATAATTAGAATTAAGTATTAGAGTGTTACAACTGATCCAAAGAAAACTAATGTATTTGTATTATATCCTAAGTTCATTATGCAGTTTACTCTGCAATGCAAGGGGTCCTCTAGATGTGTGAACTATTCTTGTTTTATAGTTTTGTCTTCAAAGAATCTTTTTGTAACCTGTTGTAAAATGTACATTTGCATTGTACTATATTATAATGCGAACATTTTTGAGTTGCACTTTAGTATATGTTTAGTTAGCAATGTGTGTATTTATATTACAAGGTGTTTTAGGAGCATATTAAAATTTATCAAACTTTGCATGAGATCCTGTGAATTTGGCATAATAATTTTTTTTATTCTTGTGTGGGTTTCTTCTGAATGTAAAATTGAACTCAATATGTGGAGAAACAAGATGTAAAAGGTTGAGAAAATATTAAGCTTGCCAGTAGTTTTGTCAAAAATGAAAACCATTTTGGTATGAAACTAATAAGTAAAAATTAGTCTTAGGGACCCAATATACTATTTAGCATTTTGAAACAATTAGTTATTGAAAGATTTATAAAAAAATAAAGTATGGAGTGGTCATAAATCTGGATAATTCAGTGAGTTTGAAAAATAGGTAAAAAAGTTCAACGAACCTCTAAAAAATGATCACTAGACCTATAAAAATTGTGGACACCCCACATTTCTTTTAAAATTTAGAACCTACACAGGAACACAGACCATGCTGCTTAGCTATATCAGTTATTGTTATATGCTGTAAGCTTGGGCAGTCACTGTTATTTTATATAATGTTAATTATCTAGTTCGTTTACTTAATGATAGGGTAGATTGAATCTTGTTTTATAAATATAAACAACATTTTATTGTCTACTGTCAAGAAATGATATCATTGTTTGAAGATCTTTTCTGGTAGTGCCATGATCTGAAGGTTTTATTACCCTTTTTAACCAGATTATAAGCTAAAGTGCTTTTTAATTAGGTGAAATTATGAAGAAAATCTATAACATCAGTGTATCATAAGCATGTTTGTGTGCAGATCTGGGATATGTAAAATTTTGTCTGAAAAGCAGGGTAAATTTTTCTTGAAAGAATGTTTCCACTGTGAAGCATTATGAAGTTCATAAGCAAACTGTAGTGATTGGTATGTGTAGATTAATATATGTGCTCTTAGCCTTTACACGTGATTAAAGAAGCAAAAAATTTGTTATTAAAATTATAATAGACTATTAATATATTTGAGTCTTTCATGTGTACAATATTTTAGAAAGCAAAAAAAGAAATTTAAGTTTAACAAGCATACAGTGAATGGCTTGTTTAAAATTATTTTCTAGTAAATTCATAGTATTTTTAGCTATCTAATTTATATTATTGAGAAGTAGGAAGTAGTTAAGGCAAGAGAATGCTCATGAATTTTCTAATGAAGGTCAAAATTAATGTGAGTGTGCTAATGCATTTTGAAAACTATGTGTATTTGTGTTGGATTACCAGTTAAAGGCTGACATTAACTACCATGAAGAAACACTATATTACCAAAATAAAATAAAAAGAAATAGTGCATTTTTTAAGATGTGGAAAATACATTAAAGAGACTTAATTCATTTATACCACAGTGTAACAAACTAGCTTGTGTTGATGCAGAAGGGGAGAGAGAGAGAGAGAATGAAATGCAGCTTTCTTGTTTGTTTTTTGTTATACTGGAACTATTTTTATAGCTGTCATAGCTTTTCATGACTGACCCCAACCTCTTGCATGTTGCTCTTTTGCTGTCTCTTGTTTTTTTGGTAGAAGAGAGATGTGTGTTTTTCATGCCCCAAGCAGTCTGTTATATATATATATATACATATATTACTATAACATATTATAGTTAGTCTTAGAATTGTGTATATTGTACAGTTTACTGTATAGTGCCTCTCTTTTTCTGTCAGTATATATTTCTGTGTCTGATTTTGTAGCAGTGGATTCATGAATCAATTTTGCCTTTTTTTGTACCATATCATTCTATCATATAGGAATAAGGTACAGTTGTGTTTAAAGTTTGAGAGCCAGCCCATAAACAGTATAAAAATAACTTACTATTGATAGCACTGTTTTTATTCTTTCAGTATAACTTTTTTATAGAGTGTTTGTGCTATCATCTGAAAACTACAGAAAGATCTTTTTAATAATTTCAGTGACTTAGGTGCAGTGCAGAGTTAGTTACCAAATGTTTGTATGACACTTGACCTTTTATTTCCATAATATTAGCAGTATTTTGTAATTTATATTATGTTCTGTGATTTATTTTGGAGATCAAATGATGTTATAGGTCTAAACTGAATTGCTTGTAATATTTGATATAACAGAAAGAAGCAGCAAATCTACAGCAGTTACCACAGGAAACACTAAAATCAACTTATGTATTTACCTATTCACTTATAGAATGATCAATATGCTTTGTAACTTGTGATTTAGTTATGAAACAAGCATGTTTTTACAGTGTGTATTTTTGAACCTAGATTTTTACTGATGCCGTTAAAACTTGCTCTTGAGTGGTTTATGTGTACAGTAAAATTAAAATAGAAGGTTAAGTACTAGTTTGGATTGCCAATTGAAGAAATGTACATATGTCTCATAGAAAAGGGCAGTGCAGTGGGCATATATATGTATATATATATACATA
>NW_013665948.1:205162-210732 GCF_000517525.1 Limulus polyphemus | reverse complement strand
TAAAGTAAAGGTTAAGTTAACGTTAGTTTAGGTAGTTAGTACTACTAGTAAGAAAGTAGTATATATAGTACTCTATAGAAGGACGAGTAGTGAGTGGAGATATATATATATATATATATATATATATATATATATATATACATACATGTTTACATGTAATATTAATAAATCAGTTTTATAGTGGCTTTAGTATGTTAATTGTATGTTCAAAAATTACAAGACTCCAGGACAAGTTGTAATGCAGTCTAGCCTGCACCATCAAAAAGGACCCTGAGACCATTGTTTCACACTAGTGTTCGAGACCAGCTGGGCTACCAGGCTGAAATCCCAAGCATCCTAACCAGCTGGGCTACCATCCCAAGCAGACAAGTCTTTTTTTTTTTAGTGGTTTAAGCAGTAGTTGTATGAAAAATGTTTATATCAAAGTGCATATTCATATATAGAGATAATTTTATGACTAATGAAATACACCGATGTATCACAACTTATCTATATTATGAACCAAGATAGTAGTTCATAATAGAGATTGCTCAGTAATTTTATAAAATTTCTAATAGAACATACTGGCAAAAACCATCTTATAAAGCAGACTTGTTCATGAAACAACACTCAAGGCATTCAATATCAATGGCCAAGACTGCTAAAATAGTGATAATAGCAAAAAAGTTGATCTTCAAATTGGTAGACAAAATTCAAAACTCATCGATTTGTTGTTCATATTATTATTGTTTCACAAGCCTACAGAAAAATGGCAATAAATATTTTATTCAACCTGGGGGCAAACCTACTAAAAAAAAAACAAACTTGCACAGGTCATAGGACTATTTTTATGTTGATTTGTGAAAGAGAAGAAGAGATTTTATAAGTTCTTTTTGTCGAGTAGTAGAACCACAAGTTAAAGTTCTGGTCATGTTCATTCTAAATATTTATAACCTTGATTGTTTTAATATTAGTCCAGCAATTAGCTCCCAATTGTACAACATGTATTCTTATGTAAGATTGTTTCAGAATGTGTAAAACAGTAAGAGAAAAGTGAAATTATATCACAAAGGAATACTAAATTTGTAATATCCATAACTTGGTATTGTGTATTTGACAGTATCATGGCTTGCCCTGAAATATGTGCAGTTATGTTTTACTGGGGATAGCTGTGAAGTAGACTAGTGGCAGCTGTGTTGTGATATTATAGCACATGTACCATTTTTGGCTAACTTAAAGGTCACATGATGTATTATACACGGAAATGAACCATTGGTTTTATTTGCACATACATAAGTTTCAGATACTTGCAGATAACAAGTCTCATTGGTATGCTTATGCTGCATAGAGTTGCGTGAACACTGCACGAGGCTAGTGCTTTTGCCATTACCTCATTGTGTTTGTAGTATACAAGATAGAAAGGAAATTATTAATATATATATATATATACCATGTGCTTTATTGCTGCTTTTCTTGTTCAACAGTTTAGGCAATGCTTTGCACATGTCTTCAAAATTGAATTTAAAACTTTAGAAATAAAGTTCTGGTAAATTAATTGCTCCACACATTAAACAAATGCAGTAATATAAGTTTAAACATAAAAAGTTTTCTGCGTCTTGAAAAGGAAGTGAAAATTAGTAACACTTAAACAGCATTTGTATATTATATTGCTATAGGGCTTATTTTAAAAATGGGAGAAATTTCCCAAACAGCTCGTGAGTATATTTGCCCTTAAGAAAATATGTATCTATATTTTATGTAGATAGATTAAACCTTATTGTGGTAACTGTTTCATGCGTAATGAGATACAGTATGAAATGTTTACACGTGTTTCTCAAAACCTGCACTGTAGGAGTGAACGACTACGTAGTGATAGAAAGTCAAGTTCTATGAAAATCTTGGATCACAAGTTATTTTCTGTCACCTGATGAACACATAAGCTTTCCTAACAGTTTTTTCATACAGTATAGAATCATAAATAAAGTAGACCGACTTTTGACGGTTATTTTTTTCGGTTTTTGCTGAATATTTTATGTGGAGTTAAACTGAAAACTTGAAGTTAGAAAGCCACACGTTTCACAGGAAGTTGTATATTATTTCGGGGAAAAGACGCATTATGTAGTTTTGTTAGAAAAACGTTTGTAACAAGTGGTTCAAAGTTAAGGTGTATGTATAATACAAAAAAATATATATTCTAATGAACAAAGGTTTAAAATAATCGGTATTATAACTAAGGATTTCTCGTTAAACTTGGACTTTATTTTTCATATTTTCGAATTTTAAGACGATTTTTGCAATGAAAACTAACACCAGCACTAAATATTCGTTTTAATATCGAAACGAGTATAAAATAACTAACTGGTCTTAGTCGAAGATATATATATATAGTATAAGGGGAAGCGTTCACCTTTCTTGTGCTGGCAGATTAACCATGGAGTGCTTCATGCTAGAACTTCCGGTGGTATCCTAACAGGAAACACCTGGACAGTCAGTCAGTTTACTGTCTCTGGCGTGAAGTCTGCGCCATTCACTCAACCAAAACCTTGATAACGAAGTGAAAGATGAATGTGATGTGTGCCGTTGTACGAATGTGTATAGTTTAGACAATCATAAACTAATCTGTGGATGAATGCGTGTTATTTAACTCTGCAGATAGTTTTGAGATGCGCACACACACACATCAAAATATAAAATTACATTTTCACAAGAAAATACGCAGTTCTGTTGAGGGAAAAGCTCCCGTTCGTAAAATTCGTTAATTTTTGATCATGGCCAACTTTAAAAAGTGACAGATTTTAGTGTTCATGGTGTTTTGTTCAATAGTATTAGATTTACACAAGTTTGCCGAAAGTGGCGCCCAAAGTAATGGAAGCAATAAGACGCGCATGTTATTAACTAAAGGCTATGAATAATACTGATCAAGTGATTATTTCTTTATTAGAAAGTAGTAACGTAAATCATCTTTTACGTGCATAGCTCACTATTTATAACAAGCACATCTATAATGTAGGTATTTTGAATCGTTGTACACGTAACATTGTGTGTAATTTTTTTTAATAAGTTTGAAATTAGTATCTCACTTAATGACTGGTGATTTCACATTTATACATTCAGGTTTGTTAGTGTTTGAACACATTTTATACATGCACGAAGTAGCATTTTCTTCATTGTGTGATTCATACCGTGCATGACTCATGAATGATACGAACATCATTATACATCACACAAAGCACCCATAAACGTAGAATGAACGATGATGTATTGGGTGGAAAATTATACTAATCATCAGTAGAATATTAGCATGGCGTTTCTCATAACTTCATTTTTACCAGATATATGTGGTTAGGGCGCTCGGCGGGGATTCCCACCAAACATGATCGCCCTTTCAGTCGTGGGGGCGTTACAATGTGACGATCAGTCTCACTGTTCGTTGCTAAATGAGTAGCTCAAGAATTGACGGTGGGTGTTGGTGACTAGCTGCCTTCCCTCTAGTCTTTCACTGCTAAATTAGGGATGACTAGCGCAAATAGCCCTCGTGTAGTTTTGCGCAAAACAGTTCAATTCAATCCAGATGTATGTGTGTGTGTGTAGGCGTTTCGTGATGTATTTATATTAATATTTGCAAATGTTTCAGGTATTAATTTCACAATATTAACTTTTAAAACTAGTTTCTTTGAGAAAGATTTGTTTGTAACTATAGTATCGTATTTAATCATGACGTTGATTAGTTGTGGAAACTCGAAACAACCGATTGTTTTATTTTTTCCACTCTAATATATATTTGATTTGAACTTGACAAAATATCATCATATGGTTTAGATATCCTTAAGCATAAGGAATATTATATTGTGAGTTAAACGTGGAGCAATTTTTTTTTTAATCGTTAATATAATTTTCAAATATTCGGCTTCTTCATGTGTATTTGAGATTTTAGTACAATGGCGTACTGTATTGGTGATTTCTAAACGAGGGTGACTGATTATTTATTTATCTTTTTCATGCTGTGGCCCCTTATGGGTTCATTACTTTTAAATTGTATTCTAGGAAAGGTTAATTCGCTAATTATACGCACTGAGCACGAGATTAAGTTCTTTTGCAAATGGCAGACGATGAAGAAGAGCCTCTGAACGTTCACTGGTATCGTTGAACTTTGAAAACAGTGAGTTGAATGTTTTCATATCCCACACTTGGGGCCTGGTGTTTAAGGCGCTCGGCTCGCAATCTGGGAGTCGTGGGCACGAATCCCCATCACCGAACATGCTCGACCTTTCAGCCGTGGGGGCGTTATAACAGTCAATCCACCTATTCATTGGTATATTAGTAGCTGCCTTCCTTCTAGTCTTTTACTGCTAAATTATGGACGGTTAACGCAGATAGTCTTCGTGTAATGTTGTTCCAATTTTAAAACAAAACAAACCTTATTAACCTTAGTCGGAGTCGCACTAAAAGAAACTAATAATGAGATATATTGTAAAAATCAGTCTGAATGTAAAGCTGAAGTGATTTTTGTTTTATTTTACATTGGGTTAAAATAATCCGTTGTTTGACAGTTTTTTTTGTTTTTTTTTGACGCTCGTGTATCCAAAGAAGTGTCTCAGCTTTATTAATAAAAATTAGATGTTTGGTTAGAAATTTGAGAAAACCTATATACATTTAATTCTGTTATTTTGTGGGGGAGATATATTTTAAAATTTATTATGACGAAAAACCCATTTAAAGTAAATATATATAGGCTGATAATGTCCTAATATATAAATATTTTAAATTTTAAAAGAAATAACGTGCTTAGCATGAACTTTAACTTAAATAGGAAATTATTCCTGACCATGTGCCAGATGAACAAGGGTTGATTGTTATTGGAAAGTGTGCGGAGCAATCGACCAATCACCGTTTGTGAGATGACCATGCTGGTAACCGCCATATAGGTTGAAAGAAGTCCTGAGGTGTTTGTAATTTCCTGGTCGACTGGTGTCTTCCTGACTTCTCCCTCCCCATTTCCCTGGAAGGCTGGCAGCTTTTAGTTATATTGATAATTCTAGTAGTTAGGTTGTCCAGCGTTAGAGATTCTCAAAATCCTCATGAATTTATAGGTAATTAATTCACGTGTTTTGTCATTCTGTTAAAGAAATTTCTGATGTTTGAGTAACTGTACTATTGTATAAATTTGACTATGCTTCTTGTAGTTCTCTCAAATTTTGTATCGACCAGTAAGGATTATTAGCTTTAGTCTTGTGGTGAGTAAAAAAAAAAAATAGACATAGCCTAAGGAAGTTGCTGTTTAAATGTATATTTGCAACACATTGTTTAGATGTGTATAAAGTATAAATGTGATATTTACCATAATTTATTTGCATATACGTGTAGTTGTAAAGTTTGTTTTTATTTTGCTTTGACGTATGTATATAAGCCAGTTTTATATCTTAAACGCCGGCAGTGGTAACAGAATTATACACGTGCCCATTCTTTGTGTTTGACAGTTTTTGTGTGTTTTTTGACGCTCGTGTATCGAAAGAAGTGTCTCAGTTTATTGAGAAGTTTATTGTATATTCCCCACGAACTGATGTTTGGTTAATGAATAACTTGTATATTCC
>NW_013665948.1:197817-204561 GCF_000517525.1 Limulus polyphemus | reverse complement strand
CGAACTGATGTTTAGTTCGCTGAATAACTTGTTGTATATTCCTCACGAAATGATGTTTAGTTCGCTGAATAACTTGTTGTATATTCCTCACGAAATGATGTTTGGTTAACTGAATAACTTGTTGTATATTCCTCACGAAATGATGTTTAGTTCGCTGAATAACTTGTTGTATATTCCTCACGAAATGATGTTTGGTTAACTGAATAACTTATTATATGTTCCCCACGAACTGGTGTTTGATTTGCAGAATAATTTATTGTATATTCCCCATGAACTGATGTTTAGTTTGCTGAATAATTTATTGTATATTCCCCACGAAATGATGTTTGGTTAACTGGATAACTTAATACATATTCCCCACGAAATGATGTTTGGTTAACTGAATAACTTATTATATGTTCCCCACGAACTGGTAGTTTGATTTGCTGAATAATTTATTGTATATTCCCCATGAACTGATGTTTAGTTTGCTGAATAATTTATTGTATATTCCCCACGAAATGATGTTTGGTTAACTGGATAACTTAATACATATTCCCCACGAAATGATGTTTAGTTTGCTGAATAATTTATTGTATATTCCCCACGAAATGATGTTTGGTTAACTGAATAACTTAATACATATTCCCCACGAAATGATGTTTGGTTAACTGGATAACTTAATACATATTCCCCACGAAATGATGTTTGGTTAACTGAATAACTTAATACATATTCACCACGAAATGATGTTTGGTTAACTAAATAACTTAATACATATTCTCCACGAAATGATGTTTAGTTCGCTGAATAACTTATTATATATTCCCCACGAAATGATGTTTGGTTAACTGAATAACTTAATACATATTCTCCACGAACTGATGTTTAGTTCGCTGAATAACTTATTGTATATTCCTCACGAAGTGATGTTTAGTTTGCTGAATAATTTATTGTATATTCCCCACAAACTAATGTTTAGTTTGCTGAATAACTGAAAATAGATTCCTCGCGAACTGATGTAACACCAAGGCTACCTAACTGATGAAACAATGATAAGGAGAAACACAAGAAAAGTATATTTAAATACTGAGGGCCAGGTTGGTTTTACATTAAGTATATATATTTCATCGGAAGTTGGCTATTATTATGAAATATGTAATATGCAATCATTAAACAAAACATAATTTTTCCAAAAGCTTTAGAACTTGTAATACTCATGACCCTTTTCTTTGTAAGAACAGCGAGGGAATTATATTTCAGGTGTTAAGTTTATATCATATGTTTAAACTGATCAAATCAGAGAAGTGGCAAATGTACCAGAAAGAGCAGGTTCTGTCCACTAATTTCTGATTAATTATAATAATTCTTTGTGTGTCTCCATTGGATCCTTGGAATGATCTATGCCTTCTTTTAAGCTTCAAGCTATTTGTAATATCCGCACGATTTTGGCCAATAGCTTACAACGGCAGGGAAATGCTATTTTTAGTGTATGTATGTGATGTTGTATTTTCATACCAGTAGAGGGCCATGTGTGGCATATAGTTAGATTGTTGGACTGTACACCCGAGAGTCCATGGTTCGCGCCCCATTACCGCAAAAATAATAAATTCGTTTTCCGCGTTGGTGTGTTATTAGAGTGACTGTCAGATCCCAGTATTCAGTTGTGGTATCCAGAGTTGCCGGTGAGTGCTAATTTAAGATTTTTTATATATACCATTCGATCTATGAAAATCCCGTGCTTTCTTAAAGTATATTTGTTCCATATACAATAAAGAAATGTATGACCGTGTTATAAAAAAAAAAAAGATTTGTAAATATGTCTCATGATTGAAATTTCGATTCGAATAAGGCCGCTTATGTAATAAACGTTCCGTATTCGTTTTTCAGAAAAAAACATAAGCTTTTAGGAAGTAAGGCTACTGTTGAACATTTGATCAAATTAACGCCGCTTCTAATGTTTTGCTTCGGTTCTTGTACATTAAATTCTTCAAAGTATTTGAAATGAAAATTATATATTAATCAAATTATGATTTATATAAGAATGTAAATTAAATTTTGAAGTCCATTAATTGTCTGACTTTATAAGTTAGTGGTGCTGGTATGAAACTTGTGTGTAAATTGTGAATAACATGCTTAAGGTTAATTGAAAATTGACTTGGGCAATCCTTGACAAATATTTCCACATCTAGGAGCCAGCCCAAAAAATTGAAGCCAGGTCCGATATAGAAAAGTTATGGGATATATTTTGAGTCGATTGTGTGGTTATGGCACAATACAAAGTTTTACACTAATAAACAAAGGGTTAATTATTAAACTTTATTATATAGCATATATTGAAGTTTAACTTCAGTATGTGCAATTATTAAAAAGTAGACTAAATAACTATAACTTAGGTGGATTGTTGCAATGAATGAAATTCAAATAATCAATACGATATCGATAGACCAAGCAGGTTGTTTCAGAATAGGTCTAATATATTAGCAATCGATGTGTTCGAAGAAAAACGAAGTTTGATTATAAACAAGATTACGACACTTATGATATACAACATTGTTTATTGACAAAAAGGGAACATGGATAAACGTTTCGGAATTCTATCAGATTCGAGTTCTATTTAGCACAGTCTTACGTACGAATAAGATGGGAGAAAATACTAGGCGCCACGATGAAATTTGTTGTCGCCATAGCGACCTGCCACCCAGAATGTGTTAAGAAAAATAAAGTTACTCATCTGATAGAGGAGTAAGAAAGTAAGAACAAAAATCCAAATGAAACTTTCTTTTTTGCTTAATATTTTCGTTTTGCGGTTTATAAGTAGGTTCCAAACCATAATACAGTTTATAGGTAGGTTCGAAACCATAATACAGTTTATAGGTAGGTTCGAAACCATAATACAGTTTATAGGTAGGTTCCAAACCATAATACAGTTTATAGGTAGGTTCCAAACCATAATACAGTTTATAGGTAGGTTCCAAACCATAATACAGTTTATAGGTAGGTTCAAACCATAATACAGTTTATAGTAGGTTCCAAACCATAATACAGTTTATAGGTAGGTTCCAAACCATAATACAGTTTATAGTAGGTTCCAAACCATAATACAGTTTATAGTAGGTTCCAAACCATAATACGATTGAGAAAACAAAAGAGGAGAAAAATCTGTAATTTAGAAAGAGTAATACAGCACCACAAGATGGAAGAAACGTTTAAGGAATATGTTTTTAAAGGCTTTAATTGCCTGCTTGAAAAACCCTTCTGTGTATAGGATATCTTCTTTATTCGAATGTGCATAAATGTTGTCTTCGTACAGAATGAAAGGCTCGGAAACTTATTGGATTTTTTCGTTCACTGCTGCTTTTCAGATCGATCTGCGGTGGGCCTGGAGCTCTCGACCAACGTACTATTTTACTTATGATCGTGTTGGTTGGGTCTTGTACGATGACTGCAAGTTTACCCTTAGGCCGTCAGTATAGTACAGCCTGCTTGCTTTCTGCACGGGTGTGTAGCATGGATGGTGTAATTACTATGAGTGAATGCTTTATCCACATGGCGAGAGCGTGTTGGTGCCGTGGAGGGGGAGGGAGCTATACTCAGTGAATAGGGGGTTTCTTTAGTGTGCTTGCAGTAGTCCGACCAAAGCACAAGGCGTCAGCAAACGAACGAGAGAAAAGGTGAACAAGTGGCGCGTGTTAACACGAGGTTGTTGATCTACAGCGTATCTTACTAGTTTGACGTGACATTTATCTATCTACTTTTGGGGTTTCTTCCAATAAATGAGCACATAGGTAACTATCAAACGGGGCAGACCACAAACAACTCACCCTCCCCCCAATCTAAAGGAATTGTCTGTGTGTGTAGAATTTATAATACAAAAGGTCGAAAAGCTGGACATGAAATTGGAATATCCATGGTAATAATATTTTTGATTTTGTAATCATGACCGTTATTTCGTTATCAATGTGTTTATGAATCTAGTGACACTTGGTGGAACTTAGTAACTTTGATAAATATGATATAATGTGAAATCTTTGTAAGTATTTACTTTCCCAAGTTCACGAAGAATGATGAGAAATGTCATCAGGCTGTTTCAAGTCTATAGAGACTGTCATGTGTAACAAGAAAAGACACTTTGTTACTATATATTGAATACTTTATCTTGTAGATTTCGTACATAGCAATAAAAAAGAACACTTTTTTTCATCTTATTTTATAGATTTCATATATAACAACAAAAATAATTATTTATCCCTTGTTTATAAAAGATATAATTGTTACATCAGGAACGTTTTATTTTATTGTCAAGATCTTAAGAAACTATGTAGTTTTAACTTTTGTAAATAGAAAAGTGTTAAATTGGTATTGTATCTTCAACTTTAAACTCCATGAAACACTGACGTATTCTAGGAGACGTCCAATTATTGTGGAAATAATTGTGTGCACAGACTTGTTGAGAAGGTAATAGGAAGCACAAAACAAGGTATGAAAATCACAAGTTTCCACTGAACAAGTTAAATAAAACAACAAACTTCCTATCGGTAAATAGTGATTTCATTTTATTCATTCGAACTATGCAGTTTAATTCTTTCAAAATAAATTGTAAGTACGAGTAAGCTCTGATAAATAATCAAGTGTGAGTTTTAAAAACTAAATACAGTATACATACAAAAACACAAAACCTTCTAACCCAAGTGCTTTTGAAAAATGGACCTTTCTTCATTGGGGCAAGAAAGGTCCACCTTTCAAAAGTGCTCCAGTTGTAGAGTTTTGTATTTATGTCTTAAATTGAATTTTTGAACCTATATAGACACACACACTTAAGGGACACAAGAGCTGTGCAGCTGTGAAAATGAGCTCACCAAAGGTAATAGAGAAAACAGTTTAATCAAACACATGTTAACTGATAGGACAGTAACTTAGATTGTGAAATTTAATAAAAATATGAAAAAATGTTTATGTAACTTTCATATCAGTAGCTGTGTTCTTTTAAAGGTATCTATTATACCTGATGGTAAGGGATACTTTTTTATACAGTTTGCCACAAACTTTTCATTAGACTTTTTAAACTTCATTTGAAAATCCACTGGCTTACTACAGATAAAATGTGGTAAGGGTTTCACTTCTAAAAAAAACAAGGAATTTATAGGTTCCTTTATTGAATGTCTCCATACCAAATCTATTTTGGAGATGATAATGAGGAATGTGAGCATAGACAAATAAAATATGATTTTAAGTGAATATGTAATAAGTTGAATAGCTTTCAACACTCTTGAAATGTATTTTTACTGTGCTGTGTTTCAAGCAGGAGTTCACATCATTAGCAGTTAACCTGTTGATTACTTGATTGACTTGTTTTGATGTAGTTTTCTGTTACAGGTTCTAAACAAAGATGACACCATGCTGCACTGACTGATGTAATGAAGGGCTCTGCTTAAAAGTACTGAACTACCTGAATCATGGTAAACATTCTTGGGCTGTGTACCAGACACCAGCTGCTGTTTTTTTTCCTTTACTTCATTGAATCAAGAGGAGCATGGCAAGATGGTGTCAAGCCCAAAGTCATTCCAAAACTCCGTAAGTTTCTTCCATTTTTGTTGTAGTTTGGTTTATATGCATTTGTTTTTCGTTTGAACTTGAGCATTTAATATGAAGTTTAAATCAGTAGTTATTCTATTCATAGTGACAAGTATAGCACAATATTAGTTGACAAAATGTAAGTATTAAATACATAAATAACAGATTATACATTTTTCTGATTTGAGTCCTCGTCGTTTAAAAAGTTAATGTATTCAAAACACAAAGATGAGTGAAATCTTGACAAGGAATAAACCACTAAACTTTGTTGTGATTATTATCTATAATCATTGTAATTATATGAAACAACTTCAATTATAAAAAAAAACTAATCTAAGTAATTACGTTACATTGTTGGGTATTTTTAAACAACTTCTATTATAAAAACAAACTAATCTAACACTTAGATTAGTTTGTTTTTATAATAGAAGTTGTTTAAAAATACCCAACAATGGAACGTAATTAAGTTACGTTCCATTGTTGGTTATTTTTATTGCAAATTTTTAGATTTCAAAATTTGGAATATTTGCTACATAAAATATCATACTATCATTGTTATTGCATGAATTAATTTTGGGGAATTTACTAACTTAAATGCATTTTGTTTTGTTGTGTGAAGAGTTAATAAAGTAGAAATTTACGGTTATAGTACAAATGAACACATTTGAGCTATGTACTGACATTTATTGTATAGAGGGAAATGCTGCTTCTGCCGCCATGCATCATTGTTGTTTTACTTGTTTAGTGTTATCTAATGGGTGTTACTTACCTTTTGTTTTAAATTATTGCTGAGTATATGACAGTTATATTTATTAAGGGATTCAAACAAAAGCAAAGGGTTAGAGCGTTGATGGAACTATCACAATTTCTGTAAAGTAAGCTTTCATAACATATTATGACACAAATGTAAAATATAAAACAAATATAGTTTTAAGCCCCAATGGAAAGCTTTAAAAGAACAGTACCACCATGACCATATTTACCACATATTTATTACATTCTCAGTTCTTGATATCAACTGATTTTATGATAAATATTGCTGACATATATTATCGTAGCTTGTAAAGTATCAGAATATTGCTAATTTTGTGGTGGAACGCAATAATTATTGATATGAATTAGTAGTAATTTAATTATTTTTTTGCTGAGTAACTTGAATTTGTTCATTATATATATATATATATATATATA
>NW_013665948.1:189836-196817 GCF_000517525.1 Limulus polyphemus | reverse complement strand
AATAAGCAATCCTGAAAATATTTGGGGTGGCTTAACTTTTTTCCTAGGTGTGTATATATATATATGTATATATTAGTGCAAAGCTACACAATGGACTATCTGCATTCTGTCTAGTGCGGGAAATCGAAGCCTGGATTTTAGTGTTGTAAGTCCGTAAAATTACCGCTGACCCACCAGGGGACTCAAGTTATAGTTTTAAAAATGCTTGTTTTCTCAGAAAGTGATTTGATCTATGAAAACAAACTGAACAGTTCAACTTTCTGCGAAGTTCAGTTTTTGGGTTTCTATAAGGTCACGTATCACTAAAACATAAAGAAATGGCAATTAGTAGTTATTCTCAAATGAATTAAATATTTGAATATACACTGTCTAAATATGGGGAAAAAAAGGTTCAATTGAATTTATATTATTCCAAAAGAATAGAAGTATCGACCACATATACTGTAATTGGTTACTCAATAGGGCCGTACGTGTTTACTATACAGGCTATTACCAAAGGTTATGTAGTTCAAACCGACACTACATGTTTCGCGCTTCACTGTCTTTATCTTACTTAATATGTTTACTACAGAACCGCGCCATCTACATACATCCTGCCCCTTTAACCCTCGTCCCATGGCTTAGTGGGTAGGAAACTCGATTCACAATTTGTGTTTGCGGGATCGAAACCCATCGTCGAACATGCTTACCCCTTTTAGCGATGAGGGCGTTATATTGTGACGTTCAACCTCATTATTCTTCGGTAAAGAGTAGTCCAATAATTACCAGTGGATGGGGTTGACTTTCGCACCTCCCTCAAGTCTATCTCACCAAAACTAGGGACGGCTAGCGCAGATAGCTCTCGAGTAGCTTTGCGCGAAATTCAACAAACAGTCTTTCGACCCCCTTTTTTATTGCATTTTCATTATTTTCTTACACGTAATTATCTCCAGCGATATTTTTGAGGCTGAGACGTGGACCAACAGTGTATATATTTTATAATTTATGCAGTACCGGTTTTGAATGTTGGAAAAATAAGGATCGGTTTCTCAGAATATGTGAAATTAAAGTATTTTTGATATGTGTGATTTCTCGCCGCGTCACTCATCTCTTTGGAGCCTGTCCCAAATCTTTGTTAGTTTAATGTTTACATTGTGTTCATTTGTAATATGTTTTACCATCGTTACGGAGTTTGAGTATGATGTTGAGAAATCCTTCGCCGAGGTACACTTCTAAAGGTTAACAAAGTAACTTGTTCTGAGCTCAAACAAGAAATATCAGTACACAAAAAGCATACAAAACCAGTAGGATAGACGCCAGGTGCAAGCTGGAGTAGCTAGCCTAGTGCGTGCTCTGACTCATCAACCATGGAGGTAAGTGGGCCCAAGGGGGAGGAGCTAGCAAACCAGGAGGGTCAAGGTGATATCCTAGCCAGCAATCTTATCTTTTTTTTTCCCTCCTGCTTCGTTTGTAACAACTGTGGTTAGCTTTCTATGTGTTCACACGAAGCAGACGTATGTTCACTGTCTTTATACACAATTAAAACAGGACTTGAGCTTCACAATAAACCTTGGTCAAATAGAACAATTTCACCCCCAAATAGTGGTCGAAGTATTACTTTTGAGAAGGGTGTGACTACTGACAATTGTGAAACAAGCTTGCCCAGAATTTTAAAATGGAAACAACCGTATTAGATAACACAAATATTAAAATGAAACAATTTTTCCTGTCTAAAAATGAAGCTTATGGTTCTACAAGTTAAAAGAGAATCACTCGACAATTTTTTAATTATCGTCACATCAAATAAAATGGAAACGAATATCTCACTTTCAAATATCGATTTGTTTTCAAAGAAATCGGTGATCAATGCTCAATGACCCTATTATTGCTGGAAAGCTGAGATTACAGAATGTGTTACTATGTTCTTAAACTGGTTCGCCATATTTTTTTAACTTAACTGAGAAAACGGAGCTAGCAAACCAGGAGGGTCAAGGTGATATCCTAGCCAGCAATCTTATCTTTTTTTTTCCCTCCTGCTTCGTTTATTATTATTGCTGGAAAGCTGAGATTACAGAATGTGTTACTATGTTCTTAAATTGGTTCGCCATATTTTTTTAACTTAACTGAGAAAACGGACACACACACACACACATATATATATATATTACAGTTAATTTCAGCCATCTAATCAGTTGATGGATGAACCTTTCGATATTAGGCTGGATGGATAAAAATGCCATCTCTGGACCATCCAACCATTTCCAGTAAATGTGGAACACATTCAACATTTGTTGGCCCAAGTGTAAAATAATCTTAGTAAACATTTTCGGGACTGTTAAGATACAAATTCCATAACCTTCTGGACACAGACTTCGCAACCTTATTTTAAAATTAAACATTTTGCTAGTTGTGTCATCAAATGTTCTCACAAACTAAGTTTCTCGAAGTATAAAATGTTAAGTTGAAATCGTGTATATTTCCTGAGCTTTGTGAAACAGCTTAGCGATATGCCAGTGACATCATTAACTTGTAGCTTAAAATTCTAAACGCTTCAATGAAAGTGTAATATTTTAGCAGAAAATAGCAGACAACATTAAGCTCGAGTTTCATTTTATGTCTTGAAATTTAAAATCTAAACTGTATGAAATAATTTGAAGACATTCGTGCAAGGATGAGAAAGGTGTTGATCATTTGAGGCATTGTGGGATATGTTTAGAAATGTTCCCTTGCAATTTTTAAGTGTTAGGGGGGGGGGTATCAGATATATAGTTTAGTGTTAATTACTGGAAAATGGGGTAGTTTAATAAGTTGTCGAGTGTTTAATTAATCATTTCAGTAGCCTTGCGTATGTGGCCTAAAGCCCGGAACAACGTACATGTATGCATGAAAAAAATATATATTCATGATGTTACCCGAGCACTTTGCCACTCTTCCGGAAACAGACTCGTGTGTAACACTTTTTGACTTAAACATTTTTTATCATAGCTTAAAACATAAATATATCATAAGTCGTATGTATATGCCTTACTATATTCAGATATTTAAAAAGTTGTAATTCTGTGAACTAAATGTACCACCTTTCATTTATGTTGACTGAAAGAAACTCGAGTTACATACAAGTAGGCCTTGTGTTCGTTTCAAACTTGTTACGATAATGGCGATGAAAATGTTGTCCATTCAAGTGTTTTATTTATTTCAGTTTAAAGAAACCTGTGTTGTAGTGGAGTAAGAGCTACTGTTTGTGGTACCACTAGAACCTATAAACTATATTCTTCACAATAGTCTAGCGATAACCGTCAAAAAGTTGGTCCAAAATTTGATTGTATCTGAATCTAGTTGTAGAAACTGGTTAGGCCTCTAGCAGGTATTTTAAATTGAAGTTTATTAATCATATCTCAACTTAGCATGCAATAGGCCAAAGAAATTCCAAATATATTAAGAGTAAAGTTTATTTATTTGTTGCGCTTTCGTCACAAGAAGATAGCTGCAATCCATCTGATTGTGTTCCGTGTTCAAGTGGAATATCAAGCTTTAAAGATTTAATAACAAAGAAAACTTACACGATGAACAGTTTGCTACCGGCTAGTTACGTAGCTAAGACAGAATAGACCCCCAGTGGCACAGATTTGTACCGCTAGAAACAGGGTTTCGATACCTGTGGTGGGCAGAGCACAGGTAGCCCTTTGTGCTTAATAACAAACAACAATTGAGACAGAATATGATGCATTTATATAACATTGATTTTGTAACAATTTTAATAATTTCAAATTTTGATGCAATACTGACTACAACTATTGAAGTTGATGATTAAAATAGTATAAAAAAAATATGCGATTGAAAGATCCATTATCTTATAAAAATATAATATTAATATTAGAAAATGTTTCGGAGTCGGTTAATATACTGCGCTCCAAAATATTTTAATTGGTAGATACCAAAATAGCATACGTGATACTCTAAAACAGCGGTTCTTAATCTGTGGTCCCCGCACCACTGGTGGTCTGCAGGCTCTCTTTAGGTGGGCCAAGGAAATATTGTATAATTATGGAAAGCGGGAGCATTGTGTATAAGACCCATTGTGGGTCGCTGAAGTAAAAAAAAAAATTATCATAAAATTTTGAGACCTACAGTACCGAACGAATTATGACGGTACTAAATAGATACAACTGTTGTATAAAAGCCAAGTTCGCAACTAGAAAGGTGCATTTGTATAAGTGATGTTTCTTTTGCTGTTTGATTAAATACCTGTAAAGTTTAGTCATGATAGGAAGTGGACCAGAGAAAAAAAAGTGTGTAGTTGAGTGAGAGTTTTTAATATACACAGTCACTTGTATTCGGGGTCTGCTTACTTGTTATTATTAGTTATTAATATGGATTCATTAATGAAATGATTGTATCTTCAGTTGTGACATCACACTCATTAAATGTTGACTGTTTTAAGTATGAGAGTGCGAGTTCGTTGTCGGTTTGTAAGCCTAAAAAAAAATTTGCAAATCTTTTCCGTTATTATTTCGTTCATTTATCTTAAGTTCTTTTTTTTTTTACAAAATTTTAAATTCAACCCCAAAATCTGTATATGTATTTTAATTTTGTGTTTGATATTTTGCTTTAATAATGCATAGCATAAGATTTCATTTGAAGGTTATGACATAGGAAGCAAAAACTGACCTTTCCCGCATTTTAGTATTATTAGTATTTCAAACAAGAAACCGGGTTGTTTAGTAATTTTTTTAGGTTTTAATTTTTTTTTTTTACGTTACAAAATAAGTGTAAGATCTAATCTATCATTTCATTTAACACCTGCCACTGAATTATACTAGTTTCGGAGAATGTAGCTTCTCGTCAGTAACCTTAGACAAGAGCAAATTAAAAGAATGAGATTAGGCTTTGTATAATGGTGGAGTGTATGTTATATGTGGTGTTTTGCTCACACGGTAATCCTATATTTATATATGAATTTCAAGAATATGCTACCAATTCTTGTGAATTATTCACCAGACAAGATGTTTAGAATACTAAAAATTAAATGTGAAGTCCAACCCGTCATTCAGTGTATCACTTATCACCGAGTTATACTGATTTCAGGGAATTACACCCTTCATCAGTAACCCTGGATACCGGCTATTCGAAAGAAAATGATTAGGCTTCGTGTAGTGGATGAGTGTGTAAAATTAAACGTTGTTATACAGAAAAAAATTGTAGTGTTATTAATGTTGTATACATATTTGTTATTCACTGTTATGAGTATATGACGGACAGTGCTTTAGATTTTTTGTTTTAATTGCCGTTGAATCTGCATGTTGTCATTCGAATATATTCAAACTTATGCTGTTATGCACCTTCAGAAAATTGTTTATTTTAGTTAATTATTAGTTATATTACGTTGTTATAACCATCTTGAAAGGTGAGTTGTGCCCTTTGTTTAAATTTGCGTTAAAATAATAGAACGTAATTGTAAAGTAAGACCGAAAATTACAACGACATCTCAAAAAAACAATAACCTAATATAGAATTATACAACAGAAGTCATAGCGTATTGCATTGTAGTTATTACAGTGTATGTATACGTAAAATGTTGCATGAAGCAGAGATAAAACTAATAATATGTATATGATTTTTCACCAAATTAGTGACAAATGTTGTTGGAAAATTCTTAACAGCTGATAAACAGTAATCCTGCAATATCAGTGCACTAAAAGGAATACAACAGTTATCTTTTATTGTTCTTTGATTATTTTGAAACTACTGACGTATTTCGTGATAAAAATAAAATAAACCTTTAACAACGCTATATTACGTGCGGTGCGCCCATTTGTAAACTCTGGAAATAGATGTCATATGTAATACTGATAGTTGAACCATGGTTTAGTTAATATTTATAGATAAAAACATAAATCACGGGTCTATTTCAGGACCGACGATGATCTGTTTCTTGTGTTTTTTAAATTCGCAACTAGGATCTACATTGAAACTAAAATAATAATACATAAAAACTTGTTTTTATATTGGTTCAGTAAACATGCGTTTAGTATATTTAAGGACGAAAATACATTATTGCGTTAGTCACTCACGGACGATGTTAAGTTACTGCGAATTTACGAGAGGGGCAAAGATATTCAAAAAACTAATTCTTTTTTTTTTGTACGTAATGGTTGAGATGTTGCGAGTGGCGTACAGCCGTAAATAATTATAAACATGTGAATTTATAACTGTGGCCTTCGGGATTACAAAATGTAATTAATTGTAAGGTGCGTCATTGACCTCTATAAAGTTTAGCAATGTTCTCCAGTTCATTCAGTTTTGAAAAATACAAAACATAGTTATACGGAATGAGTCAAGGAAACACAACTATAATCTTGTACAAAAGAAATCTATAGTGGACACTTTAATACGTTAGCTTTTGTAAATTTATTTTCTTTTTCTGGGTATTATTTGAACGTATGTGATTCAAGTTTGGCTGATAGGCATCGTTATTTCTGAAAAGAAAATATGGCACTAGGCCTAACATAATCTAAAAAAAGGTTATTGTAAATTGTATGGGGATAAAAGCTTTATTAAGAAGAAAATTACCTTTGAGAACCTTCGAGAAGTCGAAGAGTGTTTTCAATTAAGACAGTATTTGTCTATTAAGAAATTGTGTAACATTAAGTAGCTCTCAGAATTTCTGAATTAAACTATTGTTTCAGTGTTCAAATATTGTTCAGTCAGGTTTATAAAGAGATCTTCCACGTAAACAAGCCATGTGACTAAGGGTTGTTGGAAACATCCAGCCTGTTATTCTACAGAATTGGGGAACGTTAAGTAAGCACATACACCTTAATTATTTGTGTACTTTCAAAGAAATTCTAATTCTTAGTATATTTGGAATCACCCATCAATCAAGAGGAAGTGTAGCATTGTACGTGACAGTGTTAAAGAATGGTTAAATATATTATTTTATTGATATATATATATATATATATATATACACACACACACACACACACACACACACACACACAC
>NW_013665948.1:173340-189815 GCF_000517525.1 Limulus polyphemus | reverse complement strand
TATATATACACACACACACACACACACACACACACACACACACACACACACACAAAAGGAAACAAATATATTTTGCTTAAGAAAGTGATTGATAAAAATGACTTTAAAAATATTTTTAATAACTTTATTTATTACTGTTAATTTAAAAGAAAGAAATAAAACTACAAGTACATAAAAGCATAAAAATATCGGTTTGGTACCATCCAGGATACTCTTCAGCTTTCTTGAACAAGACATACTTAACAATGTGAAACTTCCCATGTTTTTTAACAGTAAAGCTTCACATACATGTTTTAAATGTTTAGATATTCCAAAATTTGTAAATAAAATAAAAGAAGAAATTAAAGAATATATATATACTAAGAAAGAAAATGATTACCTGTTGAGTAATCACAAACTGGGAACATTTTATGTATTACCCAAAATTCATAAAAGTAAAGAAATTTTAGAAAAAGATAAAGTGGAATATCTTTGGATAAATAGTCCTCCAAAGTTTTCTGGAAGACCAATTATAGGTGGAAAAAAACAAGGTGATTGAGTGGCTGAGCTCCATTATGGATATAATTTTAAAACCATTTACATCTAAAGTACAAAGTTGTATAAAAGATTGATTTTATTAATAACTTACAAGGGAAAAATTAAAAAAAGATTACTTTTATATCCTTAGTTTTGTTTCTCTTTATCTAAGTATCAAATATTATTTAAAAGTTATTTAGATAGATACCCAGATCTATTACATCCATGTTTTAATAAGGAAGTAATAATTAAAGGTTGGTGGTAAACCTTATTTTAAATAATTGCTATTTTGTTTATAAAGGCAAGATACATTAGTAAATCTCTGGAACATCAATGGGAACAAACATGCCTCCAACTTATGCTAGCTGTAGTGATGGAATATTTTGAACTTGAAATGTTCAATAGTTTATCAAATCATTTTGAAAGTAGTTATATTAATTACTTGAAGGAAAAAATGGAAATGGTTTCCTAGGTGATTGTTTTCTATTGTAAAACAGATCCTTTGATTTTGAAATATTTTTTGAAAATTTGAATGAAATTAACCCTAACATAAAGTTTACTTTTGAAATGAGTAATTTAGGTTTATTCTTTTTAGATATATCGATTATAAAAAAAGGAAGATGGTAAGATTGAAACAGATTTATATTACAAACCCACTAATTCACACCATTATTTAGATTGTTATAGTAATCATCCTATACATACATACTAAATTAAATATTCCACTTTGCCTAGTGTCTAGCTTAAAGAATTTTTTTCTATTGTTTCTAACCCTGAAGTTTAATAACTGATAGAATTAAAATCTTACTTTAGGAAGTGTCATTATCCATAAAGTTTAATAGAGGTTTCAAGTTAGCTGAGATTAAAAAAGAAACTAATAATAATATAAAAGAACAAATTATTCCTTTCATAATAACATTAAAATTAATATTAATGATATCCAAAAAGAATTGGAAAGAATTTCAGATAAAACTCTAAAAGCTAAGTTTGAAAATAAACAAATCATAATCGTAAAAACTTTACATGCCATCTTAAATCAGAGAAATAAAGTAAAGAAATCTGATGAAGGCATTTTTCCCTGCAGTAAACCAAATTGTTATATTTGTGGTAAAAGTTACATTACAGGCCATACTGGTGAGAAAATATTCTTATAAACTCTAGATTTAGTTGTAATTCATATAATGCTACTAATGTATTGTCTTGTATTTGTTGTAAGCAAATATATGTTGGTGAAAGAAAAATTGATGTTCGAGAATAAATTTACACAAATTTCATATCAGAAATGCAAATAATAGCCCATTACTTGTTAACAAATACATTATTAAGTGTATTATGGAAAAATATCATACTTTAGAAAAATCCTTTTTCCAGATATTTCCATTTTGGTATTCTTGTGAAAAGAATAAAATATTATTTTATGAAAATTATTTTATTAATAAATTTAAAACCACATGAAATGATACATTGTTTAACACACAGAGGGAGTTTAAAATATTTATATATAAAACTTTATGTTCAAAAAATGCGGGAAGTTTTACATTGTTAGTGAGTCTTGTTCAAGAAAGCTTTTTTGTAGAAACTGAAGAGTATCCTGGTTGATATGAAACCGGTATTTTTATGTATATGTGGTTTTATATATTTCTTTTAAATTAACAGTAATAAATATAAAGTTTTTAAAAATATTTTTAAAGTGATTTTTATATTGTTTGGTGTATATATAAAAGAGCACTCGTGAGCACTGTTTTGGTTGCCATACATATAACAAGTTATTAGCTAACACAGCTATATGGCTCTTTTTTTCACTGTAGGAGCTTTGTATAGCACTTTTATTTATGTGATTTTGGATGCCTCTGCTGCTTTTAACTTGTAAACCACACTAAACTTTTAAAATAAAGTATACAATTAGAAGTGCACAAACCTCTTATCATTTTCAAAGCACTCTCACACATTCCCGTGACCTTACTTTTGGGAAATGTCCGATTTTGTTGCAAAGCCTAAGATGTAATTTCTTTGCTATCTTTTTTAAACAAGAGGTAATTCGCAATAGCCGCGGCACTTGAAATGCTTTTAGGCAGGATTAGAGTAAATTAATCTATGAGACCCTTTTTTTTCGCTTTATTTTTGTTCGCCAGCAATACCAAGTGTGGGGCGCTCGTATACCGGATTCGATTTTATTTCTCATCAGGATCTCCACCAGCCTATCCTCAAGCTGAAATTATTTTAGCCAGGATTAGAGTAAATTAATGTTTGAGACCTTGGGCTTGCTTGGTCAAATATATCAATCGAAAGGGTTTGACCTCCTGAGTCCAAATCTGTAATTAGATCTAAAATCGGTCAACAGATGACGGTGCTAAAGGTTTGTAAACCTCGGAGCCGTTCTATGAGCCGATATGTCGCGACTCAAAATCGGCAAATCATGAAAAGCACTATGTCCACAGAATCGAATAAATTCAGTGACAAAAAATTACACAGAATTCATAATTTCAGTTTCAAATTAAAAATCGTACAACTTAGGATGGGGGTGGGGGCTTTTTCCTTGTATATAAGTTTATTTTTTGTAATTTTTCACACTAAAGGCTGACCAGTTTTCGAAGAAATACTTACAACCTTTAAGGCTGCGCGTGGAGATAGTCTACACCAACTGTTGGTTATGTATGTTTTCCTTAGCAAAAAAACATAATAAATTCGTCATGAAACCTGTTACCACTCCTCAAGTTATAAGCTTACAAAATTAAATACCTTTTGAAAACGCCCCCCAAGTGGCACAGCATTATGTCTGCGGATTTACAACGCGAGAATCCGCGTTTCGATACCCGTGGTGGGCAGAGAACAGATAGCCCATTGTGTTGCTTTGTGCTTAACTTCAAACAAACAAACAAACCGTTTGAAAACATAAGATTAATTTGCATCATTAGTAGCAGGTTAATAGTAGTTCGAGGGGGTGGAGTGAATCTAATTATATTAATATTACATATTCCACGTCACGAGGAGGGTAATAGTAGTTCGAGGGGGTGGAGTGAATCTAATATATTAATATTACATATTCCACGTCACGAGGAGGTAATAGTGGTTCGAGGGGGTGGAGTGAATCTAATATATTAATGTTGCATATTCCACGTCACGAGGAGGGTAATAGTGGTTCGAGGGGGTGGAGTGAATCTAATATATTAATATTCCACGTCACGAGGAGGGTAATAGTGGTTCGAGGGGGGTGGAGTGAATCTTTCTAGTTCATTCATATTACAGATTCCACTTGATTAGATCGCAGATTTTTAAAACACTTTTGTGTTTGTATTTTTTGTTGCTGTTTTTACCATAAAAAAAATTTCCACATGCGTAAGGTCTATGGTTTCTGAAGTGAACCTGTGATTTGCCAGCTTAATGACGTTGTAAACAACTTACTTGCTTTTAATTAATTATCATATTTTTTTTCGTTGTAGTACGAATTTTCTCACACATTTTTATTTCTATCTAACTTTATTAATAAACTTTTCGAACACCTCTTGGTGGTAGTGAACCCCCTGTTCTATTTTGAACTGTTAAAATAACAGTGAAACGTAGATGGACGTTTCAGTATATTGCAGTTTTACGTCTTGTTATCTGTGTAGAAATATTCTTACAAAAACCGAGTGGTGTGTTATCACACATTCGTTGTCAAGTGCTCTGATGGTATTTCAAGATAATTCTATTCGTAATGGCACAGTAGATTAAGATGTGGATGTAAATGTTAAAGGGCAGCATACACTAATTTATTATATTAGGATTGTATTCCTTCTCGTGATTAAATCGCATTTATATATATATATATAATTTATAACATTGAAAGTTAAACGACTAACCAAGTTGATTGGCACTAACTTCGAAGAGATATTTAAACCCCCTCATCTTCCGCCGGCACTGTCGTCTAGTAAAAACTTCTATATTTCTTTGCTACATAGCTATGTACGTTTTGAGATTTTTCACGTATGGTGTAGACTGAATATGCATAAACATCGTTATTAAAATATAGAGAAAAAGGCACTTTTCAATGTGGATTGGGCGTGGCTTAGAGGTTAGTGAATCGGTGGAATTATATACCTCGTTTCTCGTTGCTTCTTCACACGTTGAGGCAGTGGGCGCGCTACAAAAGTAACCATTTTTCTGTTAGAAACAGTAGACGAAGATTTGGTCGTGGATGCCGCAAGTTTAGAATTAGGGACAGTTATGCGCTAATAGCCGATGTGTAGATTTGCGTGTAAACATTCTAAACAAATAAGCAAAGTTTTCAGCGTTTTGAAGGAAGGTTACATGATTTTATCTATGTATAAACGAGTCTCATACAAATAATAAATGTACATAGTAAGCTACAGATGGTACATAATAGTTATGGCATGATTAAATGTGAAATATTGTATTGAAAAGTATACTGGATTTTACAATTAAACACGTTTTATATAGTGCATCATAATTACGGTATAATTTCAGCAAATACTGTAGAAACTCCAAGTGTAACGTTTATTTTCTTCGTAAGTTCTTCATATAGAATTTTTACCGGTATATGATTACACGATACGAGGATTTATTAGCTTAGTATTAAGTTACAGCACGAAACATTACTTTGCATAACTTCAGCAAGCAGTACTACGTTGTTTGTTACACCCGATCAAAAGAGTGCTTGAAAGCTGCGTAAGCATTCAGACTTTCAGGCCATCTGTCATCGGCACAGCTTCTGGCTAACAGCCAGGATGATGTAGTCGATTATTCTTCTCGTTGCGCAGTGCGAGTGCACTAGTAAGTTCAGCCAGTCTCAGATGTAAGAGACTGATTGTCGCCACCTCTGGCGAGCTTAGACGAGAATACAACACATATGTGACTCTCCACACGCTACATAAATATCCGAAAGTGCTTTGTCATTAAACAAGCAAACCTTTGATTAGGTCTTTTTTTTTCAATAATATTTAACAATATCGATTAGCTTTAGCCCTGTAAAAGACGATTACCTTACTTTGTATGAATCGCTGTGTAACAAAGTTACTCACCCAAATTATATAATTAAAGGAAGGTTTTTCTCAGTATAACTGGAAAACTTGTTTCGTGTCGGATAAACAAGTTTTCAGACACATTATGTTATAGTATGTGTTTTTAATTACAAAATATAAGTATGATAAAACTTGTATTTTGGTAACTAATTTTAAAGACTTTTAAACTATTATTCAGTCTTTTAATGTATTAGTAAATAAATTAAGAATTCACTCTTACAAATTCTCGATTTCAGACTTTTTTCTTTTTTCAATGAACTTTCAAATTGTATCTTTCAACGATTTTTCATCTTGTGTGCTTTGGTGGTTATATCTGGAAAGATTTATAGTTTGATTAAGAAAGGCTTGTAAAAACGCTTAACAGTAAGCTGACTGTGTACTAAAATGTTTGAATTAAACTAGTTTGGAGCTGTATACTACTTGAGTAAAATAAAAAAAGTGTTTTAATATTTCAAGTAAAAAAAAACAACAAAAACTCTATGCTGAAGGAGAGTAAAAAAGTTTCACCCTTTCTCACCCTGCGTTCTCCGATACAGTTTCACAGAAGGTCAGGTGTAAATACAGGTAAAACGTTATCTTTTAACTTTTCCACCGTTGACCTAAAGTACAGTTTTAGCATTATTTTCATGCTTGTTTATCTCCTTTTATCCATTATTATTTTTAAAGTAAGAAATTAATTGTGGGTTGTAAGAACTTTGCTAAAATTGAAACTAAAATAATTACTTCTGGTTTATTGGATATAAAGTTACACACTGAGCTGGAATTGAATATTTAGGTTGGATATAAAGTTACACACTGAGCTAGCTTTGTATATTTAGGTTGGATATAAAGTTACACTGAGCTAGATTTGAATATTTAAGTTGGATATAAAGTTACACACTAAGCTAGCTTTGGATATTTAGGTTGGATATAAAGTTACACACTGAGCTAGCTTTGAATATTTAGGTTGGATATAAAGTTACACACTGAGCTAGCTTTGAATATTTAGGTTGGATATAAAGTTACACACTGAGCTAGCTTTGAATATATAAGTTGGATATAAAGTTACACACTGAGCTAGCTTTGAATATTTAGGTTGGATATAAAGTTACACACTGAGCTAACTAGATATTTAGGTTTGATATAAAGTTACATGCTAAGCTAGCTTTGGATATTTAGGTTGGATATAAAGTTACACACTGAGCTAGCTTTGAATATTTAGGTTGGATATAAAGTTACACACTGAGCTAACTAGATATTTAGGTTTGATATAAAGTTACACACTAGGCTAGCTTTGAATATGTAGGTTGGATATAAAGTTACACTAAGCTAGCTTTGAATATTTAAGTTGGATATAAAGTTACACACTTAGCCAACTTTGGATATTTAAGTTGAATATAAAGTTACACACTAAGTCAACAAAGAAATTAAGCTCAGTAAAACTAAGAGTGATTCATCATCTTTTCGCAAAAATAGAATATTGTACAATATTATTTCATGAAAATTAACTACAATAAGAAAATTGAAGAATGGTTATTAATTAGAAACAATTAAAAGACAGTGAATTTCTACTTCGTATTTAGTATGAATTATTATAGATAAATATTCTTATTATCCTGGCCACGTTTTTTTTTCTCTCCAAAATTGTAAGATAACATTAGTTCCTCTATGCTTAATGTTATTCTTGAAATATTTTACCACTAAATTAAATTGTATATTAAATATTTTAAAACCGGCGCATTACTTACTAGCTGATCAAAACCACTTGATATACTGTCAGCTAGTTTAATTTATGCATTGAATTTCCAGTTAATGACACCATGAAGGAAAGTGAATGAACTTATCATTCTAATAAGACTAAATCAGACTGCGTCGTAAAATGGATTTTCTTGTGACACCCCTTGCGTGAAAAAAACAACTAGGAATGCTTCAAATTTACGGAATTAAAGAGCTAACGAGAATAATCATTATTAAGGTTTAAAAAGGATGAAGGTGGTAAGCGCTTTAAGGAAAGTCAAGAGCTACAATTAAATAAACGGCGAGTTAACAAAAAAAAAACGAGTTAAAGAAATACCAACCCGGATATTAAAATAATTTCAAATATCGTTAGTGTCAGGTAACGGAAGACGAGAATAAAGATAAGGAGAGTGAAAATGTGTTCTAAAAAAAAGGAAGTGTTCCCCGTAGTATAGCATTTACGTGATATGGTTATACACATTAGTTGTATGTATATGACAGAATTGAAGAGCGAATTTGAAATTAACACGGAAGTATCGCGATAGACGATAAAAATGGCGATACATTAAAACAGTAAAAAGTAATAAAGGTACTAGTATTAAGACCAACAAATGTTTCAGTAGAATATCCAATTACGAAAATTACAAAATAGTGAAACAAAGTAGCGTTGAAGATTTAGAGACCTAGTTTTTATGTGCAAAGTACGAACAGTTATTTACATATCATTTGCAAAATGTATTCAGTTTTCGTTGCTTTATTCCTCGATTAATTGAAAAAAAAATAAATCATAACACTTAGGATATCTTAAGTTACATGTTTCTCAAACGAATTTTAGAAAGTTCATTAAAACCAGGTTCTTGTTGATATTTCAAGAGGTTCATCGAACTTTTTGTCCTTGTATTGAAAACTAATTAAACAGTCTGTGTTATGTCATCAAAATTTGTCCCCAGAGGTAGCTCCCTCTTTAGTCGATTTATTATTTATTATGAGTTTGATGTTTTAGTCTTCCATTTAATAGTGTTAACCGAAAGAAAATGATCGTTGTGGCTGAAGATAAAATAATCTGGCCCTGGCATGTTTGCTCAATTAATTTATTATAATTTGTTAAAAATATCTCTGTAGTTAAATAATGTTTTATTCTAGCCTGTTAGTCTTGAACCAACATATCATCAAGAAAAACATGTTAATACATCAACTTTCTAGAGAGGGTCATAGTTCCGTGTTAATTAAGTATGTGTTAACTTTGTAATCATAGCTCATTCTTGCATAACTGTGTTGATATTAACACAAATGGTGGTCCAACTTTCTAACAAACATATAGTTCTCTTCATTTAAAAACCGACTTAGCTTATTTTTACGCAGTATACAAAATATAAATGATGTCAAACAGAAAAATAAAATTCCCATGGCAAGATGAATTTTATCATTATATTTTGTGAAGCTACTGAAAGCGAAATATGAGGTAAAGGTAATAACACAAATACGACGTTGTATATAAATATATAGCGCACTCACATATTTATTTAACACGCGTAACTATTGTAAAATGTACTGTTTGATTATTTAACCTAGAAATCGCGAGTCGATCTTACAGAAATTACCGTGTTTTAATGGCAACTTTGAACAAGATAAATTTACATAGGTTTGGGGTTAGTTACCTTGCTCCGAAAAACAAGACAAAACACCCAAAATGTTTTGGTGTTGATGAAGTCTTCCCAGGGTAAGACAGATTTTGTTGAGTGCCATTCTATTCTGGCCTTGACTTTTTACTGTGTAATAATAATTTCCAACATGTTCATGGTGTCTAGGACTGCGCACTTATAGTGTGGAAACAATAAATGTTCTTCAGCTGTTATAATTTTCGTTGGTTGAGATATCATCAATCATATCTAAGTTTTTCATTGAATGACCCAAGCCCTAAGGCAATGAAAGTGGTTACAATGAGAACAAAGTATCTTATTTTTACTATTCCTTCTGCTTCCCAGCGTTCTCGTTATAACGTTTTTGGAGGACCCCCTTTTCAACCGCAATGCCATCACGACTGCTCCAGCAACGTTTGCATTTGATGCAAACACACGTTGCAAATCAAATCTTGCATTTGCAGCTGAGAAAAGGGTGAACAGTGTATGTCTTAACTAGTTTGTCACTGTGTATATCTGACATCAGCTAAAAGTTTGACCAGAGTTAACTGATATCATTAGGAAGGGCTGAGTTGTGGAGTTAAGTTTCCATGATTCGTGTCTCGTTAATGCAAAATAATCGCTCTCTGGCATTTTGGGGTCGTGGACGTGTTATAAGAATGACGGTCAAATCCCTAGCTCTGGGTGATGTTGACTTCATTTAAGGCTATCACTTGAAAATTAGGGACGGCTAGCACAAATAGTCCTTCTGTAACTTTGCACGAAATCTAGCATACAAAATTATCAGCGGCATCCTTTGAAGGATTTTTTTTACCAGTAAAATATGTAAACGTATGGAATAAATTTTTAAATATTCTGTTTTGTAGTTTAAAAGTTGTATCATGCCAATAAACACAATTGCACTGTACATAAAAATAGTTCAAATAGCTCTTATTTCAGAATATTGTAGGAAAAGAAAAAGAACGATTTGATTTGTTACTTTTTACCCAAACCGAAGGTTCTTAATACAATGAACCATTTTGAACCTTGATATTTATTAATTGTAAGTGTTCAGCAATGGTATGATTTTCATTATCATTACCGCTTCTATATAAGTACAGTCCAAAATTATCTTTTCTATTTTAGAATTTAATAATTAAATAACTAAAGAAATACAATCATGCAGCCAAACTCAAACACAAGTTGTTCCAACGACATACACGTTCAGCTGTTGCATACCTCATGAAACCTGTATTCATGCTACTCCATACAAAGACATATCCATCGAGTTGCCAGACACAGTACCTATGAATTTTTGTACGATCGAACTGTTAAAACCGGCGCTGGGAATATATTGTCCTCGTAAAATAGATGGATTATGGAAAGCCAGCATTGAGCAAATAAGATTTGTATTATTATTATTTTATGGAATAGAACTTAAATATCAACACCTTATGTAAATTATGTGTAGGGGTCGAAGGAATAGCTCCTCGGTCACTCGCTAATTTATTTGAAAATCAAAACTATGTTTCACATAATTTATTCCCAACTGATCATACACCAATAACTAGTCATAAGTGTATTTCTAATAGTCTGGTTGACTGCATAAAGTATTTTTCACTCGTGGTATATTGTTGTACGATTTGGGCGTGGCAATTCTTTTCCTTCTTACACGGAAGTACGAACGCACGCGCACACATACACATACATGTATATAGAGATTGTAATTGGTGCATTCTGGAATAATTATTCACAATCTTATTGTAAAAATAAAACCAATTTTCGCAGAAAGAAAGGAAGTGTGATGAACAGCTACAAAAACCTTTTTTTTTTATTCTATTGGAAAAGGGGGGGGGGATCTCCCAAACCCATCACACTAGATACTTGTTTTAACTCTTATTAAAACTATATTAAACTTTGAATTATTATGTACCTTTTGAAAATTAGATTCAGAAGTTTGTTCGTGATCTAGGGCGTTGCCGTTAGCAACCCGAACGATCTGTTAGAGCAGAGACTGAAGGCAAGCGGAACATGGTAAATTTGGTTTTCACGCAACGTAAAGGTGTCCATATATGTGATTGAAATCCTTTAGAAATAAAGAACAAAATCTTTCGGTGGTAATAAATTATTAATGGAATCCAACTTTGACTGTGTTACTCCAAAACTTCCATCGTTACTAATTTAAAAAGTATTATTTCGATTATAATACTAAAGTTAACACTATTTATTGTTTCGAAGACTCTTGTGTAATGATTTACATTAATTATAGGAGACTGCACCATAAATTGATTTTCAAATATTACGAAAAGTTCACGAATTGTATTTGACTGTTCACGTCATTATTACTCCCAACATGTAGTTAAAATATTCTATAATTTTTGAAACCAAAACTACATCGATATCGTAAAAAGAATATTGGTAATAATGCAAGTACGTTGATGGTTCGATGGGTTAGCTTGTTGGGTAGCGAATCGAAATGTCCAACGTTCTTGTCGTCATACTGCTGAGCACGCGCAATTTCAGTTTGTGTTATAAGAGTAACGGTCAATTTCATTACTCGGTTCAAAGACGGACAAGTTCCTTTTTTGGTGGCGGATGCTGCTAGCTGACTTCCTTACCCCCGATCAGTAGTTCAAAATTAGGGATGGCTACACCTGAACTCGAGGAGTTTCTGACCTGGTTTTTTAGCCCAGGTGTCATATAAGTGTCTTTTCATTTGAAAGTACCGATAAAAAATCTTAACAAATATCGGATATTATTTTTCAGTTCTCAATATAACTTATTTGTATCAGCTAATTATGAACACTTCATTAATCAGATTTTTACACAAGAAGCTGCTTATCCTGAATCTTTATCAGCCGAACTCTGTTTTTGTGTAAGTAAGTGACAAAGATGGTAGTCGACGTTGGTGACATTTTCAGTTTCCGTACATACAAATTGGAAGACTCACTCGGTTTTTTTTTTTGATATTTTCTACATCTTTTGTTAGTATTTTGACCATGAATCAAAACCGTGATAATGATTTTATTACACGTACATTGGTGTCTTTCAAATATCACTTCTAATGATGCGTTATTAGTAACAAGTGTTAGTATGTATGCTGGTTTTTCCTTCAAACATGCAGTTACTGGGAAGTATAAACGAAGAGAAGGCTGTCCTGATGCGCCAATAAATAATTGATAGTCAGTTTCTTAAGTACACGGTATTTCAACACATCGATTCTATTTAAAATAGTTGAGTATGTGATAATTTGATATAAATTATAGATTATTTTGTTGAGAATACGCATGAAGTGTTCGTTGTTTTTCTCTTGAACGCGGAAGCGACGTATAATTACATAATTATTCCTGTTGTATTAAACAGAATTTACCCCCTGGTGCGGAAATGTGCGTATCCCAGAGAGATTTGAGCGATTTTCTTTTCTTTTTACACCCCCTCGCAGTTTAAATTTTATCGTTTTGTAATATCACCTTCTTATACAGTTTTTGCAGGACTTTCATTTTACCCTCCAGGAACAATCTGTGTGATGAAGCTGTTGAAGTCCTAGTCGGAACTTCATCACCAGAAGTTAGTGGTTTCTTAATAGGAAAATGACAGTTTTATGCATTCGATGGTCCCGGTCTGGTTAGCGTGCCTGGACTGTGAATTCGTGGTTTCATAACTCACGTTTCGTAGCCTCTAAAACACACTCCGCATTTTGGGATCGTAGGTGGGCTTTAAGAATAATGATCAAATCCTATTCTTTGATCAAACAAGAGTAGCCTAAGAGTTGGAGATAGGTGTTGTTGTCTTCCTTCTAAAATTAGGAACGGCATTTGTGTAGTTTTGTGCTAAAGGCTCTTAAAAACAACAAACAAATTAATGATTTCTTCCACAGTTTTCAACATTATTTCAATGTCCCTTCTGTGTTGGACGCATATATTCAAAAGGAAAATACAGCTTATTTCGTTCAAATTATCCCCGAATAATGGACATACTCAACCTCAGGGGAGTGAGCGCGACTGTAACATTTCTTCTGTTACTGTATTATTCTCCTCTGAGTTAAACCTTTCAGAGACCTAGAAGGTCAAGGTCTTAGAGAGAGATCAAAGTTAATGTTTGCTTCTTTGTTGTAAGGTTTACATTTTTTATTTTTTGATTCCGTAAGTATTGCATTTTGTCATCGACTCTGGTTATAAGTGAAGGTTAAAACATACTAAAGCTCAGTGATTAATATCATGTAGAGTTAACACAAATTGTTTTTGTTTTTAATTTGCGAAATCTTACTCGCCTTTAACACCGTATTTGGTTGTGTTTAGAGACTAAAATTACCTTATAATCAGTGGTCGATAGCAGTTTGATTTACTTTTCTTGGTACTATGATGTTTTAAGGTTATAGAGAAGGTGACTTTTTTTTTTCTTACTAAATTTCATCAGGCTTCGTTACAGATTTTATATACATATGTGAAACTAATGTGTGTTTTTGTTTCAGTTATTTTGTTTAACAAAGCAGTATTCTCTTACAGTTGCCTGTAAAGAGATGCCAATTTTAATTATTTATTATTTTCACCGACGCACAGTTGTGAAGAGACTATTGGATAAAATATACACACAGTTCGGTGATGTTAAGTATCTCCAGTATATAACGGAAGCACTTCAGTGTTCTGCCTGGTCTATATTTATCTGTCGTACGTTATAAAGTACTATGTTGAAAATGATTATTTTAACACTAGAAATAAGCCACCTTATAACACTTATTTTTCTTTAATTTCTTTAATAAATTATTAAACCGTTTGAAGTTTTGTACTGTAAGTTATGGTTTGTGTTTTAGTGGAACGTTCCTGAAGAAGCTGTAAAGCGAAACGTTAAGTGTCCAATTAAAGTAAACAAAACAACAACAAAAAATGTTGTTTGTAATCATTGCCATAGATCAAGTGAGTTTGTCAGATGTATGGTTGACATTTTTTCCCCAAAGATATTCTCGACAACATTAAGCTGCATAAATATCTTCCATAAACGTGTGTACCACTATCTGAAGTATTGTAATTGTTACGTTACATGCGACATTTTTTTTTATTCACTTTAAGATTATTCTGAAATCCTAGCCCTACAGTGGTATGTCTGCGGACTTATACTGCTAGAAACCTATCTGTGATACCTATAGTGGGCAGAGTACAGATGGCTCTTTGTGTAGCTTTGTGCTTTATAACAAACAACAACAAATCTGAAATCCGACATTACGAAAGTTGGTTAGTCTTATATCTGGTACATACGCGAATAATTAAAAGTAATAATCCATAGGATAAAATATGTTTGCTCGTAACGAATGAGCAAGACAAGGATGAGGTAACACTCGGAGCGATCATCGATTAGTATATCTTAAGCTTGCATGCTAATAAAATATGCTTAAAAATCTTTCTCGCACATAAGTAAACAAAGTACAAATGTCGAAGTCCTTTGACTGAAGTAACAATGGTAACCGTACAGACGTTGGAAGGTCGTGCGTACGTTTATAACAAGAAGAGCCATAGCAACAAAGGTTAAGTCTCACTTAGTAACACAAAAATCTAACGTTCGTATTGATGACGATTGTAAGCTATGTTTACCTGCTTTTACACAAAATTGACTTAACGACATCGCTGACTGATGGTTAAGTTTAAAAGTAAACATTTATAAAACTGGTATCGATTAAAGATCATTCCTAAAGCCAGCTTTAGAGGTATCGAGAACATTTAAGATAATAAAATTCTGAACTCCCACTGCACATTCGTTTTTTTTTCTCCAAACAATGTATTGATATTTACCACGTTAAATAAGATTTCGCTTTTGTTATGTGGGGTAAGGTGTAACAGTGGCATTAGAAATTCTTGACAAAAGAGGTTAAATTTGAGCCAATCATTTATCACCAGATCAGACCTTTGTTTATCATCTCCAAAGCTTACTTAGTCCCATAGGTCCCTACGTTACCAATCCACATATACTAAACCGTTGTTTGTAGTATCTTTGTTGTTTGATAAGAGCTTATTTTATTTTATCAGAAATTTTAAGGCAGTGGTTTAAAGACTAGCCTGATATTTATTCAGTAATAATATTATAGCAGTGAGTTTTCGCCTTTTTTTTTGGTTAAAATTAGCATATATGTAGCATTTCTGTACATTCGTTTTTCAAGGTAAAATTGATGAGGTGTTTAATTAAGAAAAAAGTTCCAGTGAATACAGGCTTAAGAGAAAATTATTGGTTGGTGAGGATAATAGGACTGAAAACTTGTTCAGTGTGAGGTATTTCCTCAGCAGAAAAATATATAGTATTGTTTCCCAATTTTGTAAAGTTTTGTGGTTTTCTGTTTAGGCTTTGCCCCAGCAAGAAAACAAAGTGAAGTAATAGCATCAGAAAAACATTTCACTACTTTGTTATTGTTCTATCTGTAGATGTGATTAAGTCTCAGGGGAGCAGTATTTTAATATTTTGTTATTGTTCTATCTGTAGATGTGATTAAAGAACAATAACAAAATATTAAAATACTGCTCCCCTGAGACTCAGTCACATCCACAGATAGAACAATAACAAAATATTAAAATACTGCTCCCCTGAGACTTCTGTGGATGTGATTGAGTCACAGGGGAGCAGTATTTTAATATTTTGTTATTGTTCTATCTGTAGATGTGATTGAGTCACAGGGAAGCAGTATTTTAATATTTTGTTATTGTTCTACCTGTGGATGTGATTGAGTCTTGGGGAGCTGTATTTCAATATTTTGTTATTGTTTTATTTGTAGATATGATTGAGTTAGTCCTCGATTCCCCCCCCCCCCGTTAATTGTTTTTCACACACTACATATTTTTCTTTAATGCTTATTAAAAGAAAAGCCGTACCAGATCAAAAAATATATTTGGGGCAATACGTGTGTGATGAGAACGACTCTTTTTTTTTCTTTTTTGTAATTTAAGTAATGTTTCCAGTCAGCAAATGTGCGTCAAATTATACTTTGGTACAAAAGATCTATTTAATGCTCTACAACTGTTGAAATAAAATCCATGAAGTATACACTTGACATTCAGTTAAGCAAGTGTATTTCGTTTTTATCTAAGTCAAATGTGAAGCTGTATACAGTTCTACACAGTTAGGCCTTTATTTGCTCAGAAAGAGGCGCACATCGTATATACATCATTTCAAGATAGAATAATTAGAATTGTTGAGTGGTGTAAAGGCTCTGATGAAACGTGGCACTTAAAACAAAGAACAAAGTCGCCACATAAGATTACTGCTTTGTTTCAGTATGTTGTTGAATATACCAACAGAATTACTGAACAAAAATATTTAACATGTATCTTTAAACATGCAGAAATAATTATTTATGAACAAGTAAACACGTTTCATTGAAAAATGTTTGAGATGGCATTTATCACTGTTGTATAGCATTCTACCAATTTCCAATTACAGTGATAATTGTAGAAATACGAACTTTTATTTGATGAACCCAGAATTTTATAAAAACTGGTCCGTGTTATGTCAAAAGAGTGAATTTCAACTTTGAAATGCCTATATCAGCGTTTCCCAAACTATGTTCTGCGGAACACTGGTGTTCCGTCCGAGATTGATAGGTGCTCCGTGAGAAAATCATGATTTT
>NW_013665948.1:146481-172397 GCF_000517525.1 Limulus polyphemus | reverse complement strand
ATAATGTCGATTTCACATTGAAGAAGAATTATAGAAGATGCCATATCTATTCTACATAATATCTTAGTGGAGAGGTTTGTACCTAAAATATATTATAATGTAAAAATTCATTAATATGTAATTTGATTAAATGAATAATATAGAAATCTAGAGGGCGCCGCGTTCGAAACATACCCTCTACACCAATATTCCACGTGTCTAGTTTTCCGTAAGCTTTTTCTCAGCTGAAAAGTGTAACGCGGCCAAAAAAGTTTGGGATATGCTGGCCTATATGATTGAACGTATCGTCGCTTTTGTTTAACTAACATTACGATCTATGTTGTTTCACTAAAGGCAATGATTTACTGGTTGATTAGAGCCACGTACTCTGGTTTCTTGGATCGGTTCGACTACGTGACCTTCGTGCCCTAGTAGCCGTTTCTTGGTTCAGTGTCTCTCACTTCATTAGTTTGCTTACGACGAACTTAATGCATTCTGATCACGTAACGTGGAGTGAACTTTATTGGTTAAATTGTACTAGCCCGTGGCCGAGCAAGTTTTTTTCCAGTAATCTTATTTTCCTCCCTTGAAAAAAAAATCAATTTTATATGAAAATACGATTATATAAGACAGAACTTATTGATTTACAACAGCAGTTAATTAATGACAAATTTTATGGCCCTACGTTTCTTATATTCTCGAGAAATCATTGGCAGTACACTCACGCCTTGTGCCCCTCGGTAGAAAATGTAAACACTTTTGTAGATCAGACTGTTAATGCATTACTGGCTATGCCCTTTTTTTAAGGTTGTTTAGTCGTAAGACGAAGAACGTTTCAAAATTGATTGGTGATGTTTTGTAGGAAGTACTGAAGAAAAGTTGCAAAAACGTTTTTAAGGTTTGTTTTTATATATGTGATACTTTTGAAATCTAAGCACACTGTTAATGGCTTTACATGGTTTTCAGGTATTACTTATAGATATATACATACATATAACTTCAAATGAAATATCCCCATCATGTGCAGTGGACAATTACTGTACTAACTATTATGTTACATGGTCGTTACTTTTCACTGGTGTTTCTTCACGGTTATGTAGTAAATTGCTGAGAGTCTTATTCGGGAATGAACCACTGTTAAAAATCGAGCATTGAGAGACTAATTGACGACACGTTAAATTACCTTAAAAAAATGTAATCTTAACTTGCCCAATAATAGTTTATCGTGCGATAACTCCAGGGCTATCTGTCAATCACTGCAGAATTACCACTCATTTCTTTTGTATTTATCAGGAGTTATTAATACACAAATCAAGTCTGATTCGTAGTCGACAGAAATACAGAACTTCTAATACCCACGTGATTTAGCATTTAATAAGTCTTAACATCTTCACATTTGTAGACATATTAGTTTGAACATTGTACTTCCTCTCACACACGAGTAATTCACATTGCCCAACTGATCATGATTGATTCATTTGACCTAAAGGCTATAGTATAGGTTCCATAAAACGTTGTCAGGTGACACCCTTCGTGACGCAAGCGGGGAAATTAATATGCCAGGCCTCATCCCTAGTACGTCTAAAATCACAGGTTTGGTAGTTAGATGATAAATTGTCACACCCTTGCCGCCATATTTACAAGTCCCTATTCTGCCTCCACACATTAAAACTTGCGTATTCTGAATTGTTTTTTTCTTCTTCTTCTTTTGCTATAATGTAATTAGCGTGTTAGAGATCTTATTAAACAGTACGCTGTGCAGCAGTTTAAATATATATATTTTTAAATTGTGTATATAAAGGTAAGTAAATTTCGTTAGGTAATGTGTAACCTTCTTAATGTAAATTCAATACTATGTGCATCGCGTACTGTGTTGTATCCGTACATGTATGGATTTTTTTATTCAGTAATATATTATTAAAGTATATTGAGTTATGTAATAATGTAGTTGCTGTTCTAACAGAAATCAGTACACATGGAGAAGTTGGCGAAATGCCATCGCCCTTAAATCATTGGTGTAACTTGTAACCGCAACAAAAAACAGAATAATGACAAACATGATACTTTTGGACTGAAAAAAATCGAAGGATGTAAAGTTACAGGTTTCTGCGAAAGTAGAACTCAGTCAACAATGTGTATTACTCTTTGCCAAAAGCCTTCAGTTCACGCAGTAAAATCACTCGACATGCGAGTAAGACTTACAACAAAAAAAAAGGGGGGCAGGGGTGATTACTGGTCATCGCACGCGTCACTCTAAAACGCCCACCCTTTTCGACAGTTATTTTTAACTGTATGAAACAGTAACTATTAACTAGAAAGCCTGTTTTTGACACATATCCATGTACTAAATGTACTTCCGCAAGGTCCCCGAAAGTGTTCTGTTTCAAGAGTAAATAAAACCAAAATTAAGAGTAACAAATATTTTTATTTTTTGCTTTTAAAGCTCACATGTCATGCTATGTTGTAGCCAACAGAATGCGTAATTCTTCTCGTGATTCATTACATGTGCACGCTTTTCCGACGTCACGACAGTATAAATTGCAACATTAAGCGTCCTTTATGTGACGTCATTTTAATGTCTACTGACTGACTAACAGACAATACACAACATAAACAGAACAGTTGAAGTGTGCATTTGATTTAATTCTATTGTTCATTTGTTATTCTTAACCAAAAAAAAGGTCACTGCATCATATTTGTAGAATTGCTCACCAGAAAATATTCTTTCTTTTTTTGGGGGGAGGGAGGTAGTAGCTTAATGTGGGTGTCTCCTAACCTTTATCTGCCTCTCACTATTTATAGTTAATAGAGGGTGTTTTGATGTTGCAACATCAAAACTGAATTACGACATAAAGTGATCATGGATTAAACAAACTTAACCCTACCCAGTTCTTTCATTTCTGTTATTCTCCAAGCTAATCTATAAATTAGAAGGACACCAGTCACCAGATGGCGGTAAATTTTGAGATGAGACATTTTACAGCTCCTTTAAAATAATTTCTGGGTTACATTAATAAAATGTTAAAGGAAATCATATACTGGAGAAGAGATAGTTATCTTTTTATAAATGCTCAGGATGTATAATTCCTTCATTAACTAGTTAGTATATATAGGTTGGATTTTTCTTAATGGTAGCTTTCTGTTAACAAATGTTGAGTCGCATAATTGAAGTCGACTGGAATAGAATACTTGTTAAAAACAGCTAAAATGTTTCAGGAACCCGGACAACCAAGTAAATTGTTACATTGACTGGTGTATAGTATTTTTCCATCTAGCATTCTTTGTTTTTTATATTATTGCAACGGAGAGTAAATCGTGTGGATGGAACCTAAAGTTGGAGAGTGGATAAGCATATTCTGTTTACGTAATCCTGACTATATATATATATATATTTGTGCAACAAAATTCTTTATTATAATATAGTCTTCAGGATTAAGCCTTACATTTTCAGTACATTTTGGAATCGAATAACGTAAGAGTTCCCAAACTTTCCTAATTCACAACTCACCCAAGTAGTCGGGGTGATTTTTATGGGAGAAGAGAATTACCGTTCTGGAGCATGTTCAGTAAAATCTGGTATTTTGGTTTAGTTTATTTCACATATTTGCACAAACCATCCCTAATTTTGAACTGATAAACTAGACGGAAGGGAAAGTAACGAATTGAGAAGCATGCTAAGAAAACACGAGGTGTTTGGGTATATTATCGCCTTGGCTTCTTGATAGTGATATAAAAGAAAAAAGTCACTATGATGAAATGTACGCGCTTAATCTATGTTGAAGCACGATCCTTAGAGTCTCGTTATATATTATACGTACTGTCTTCGGTGTCCGTCGAGGCATTTCGTCACGCACATCGCGCCATCTGTGTGAAGTTAAATCTTTGACAAAAGTGTTTTTAAGGATTAGATTGAAGAAGCGATGAATTCCATCGGGATAATGCTGTTTGTTCTGTTGGCGTTATATTGGGTCAAAGATCTGACCCATCAGGATGCAACAAAATGCCTGACGTTGTTAACATCTTTTCTGTTACATAATTGGCAAAACCCGAGGTAATTAGCACGAATAAGAAACTTATTTTGATAAATAAAGAGATTAATTTATTTTCATACGTTACCGAGAGTTACGTTATTATAAAAATTTCAGCAAATTTATTTGCTCGTGTAATTGGTGTTATACTAACGTATATTTCTTTAAAACAGGCAGGTAAGAGTAAAATTGTTGAAAGTATACCGTTTATGTAAGCTCCACGAAACATCTGTATATATATATAAAGTACAAAACAAAAACTGTGTGTCTGTTTGTCTGTTATCTAATTACTACTAGGTCGTTGGACCAACCTCAACCAAACTTTGCAGGGTGATAGCTTGGAACAAGGGGTATATTAATTGGGTTCACAACCTTCTCCACCTCTATTATTGCTGTTATGGAGCATATTTTATCTTTGACGTAAGTTAACGTTAAGTGTATTCATTGAAGGCGCCATGTCCTTACATATACAACACAAACAAAAAATCAATAATTAAATTTTTTTAACACAACATACACACAGTGTGGGGGAGGGCACACATAAGTCTTATATATCTCAGCGAGTGCACTAGCACTCTCTATGGATGAATGCAACGAAAAAATGGCCGCCACTATTGCAATAATACATAAACAGCCACCCTATATGAAGAGCCGTTTCTTGAGTTATACTCGCTTCCTACTTTGACCCGTGACGTTTCAACTTCGGCCCGTGAGACACTTCTGCGGCCAATGACTGTCAATAAATTAATCACGTGAAACACTATGGAAGGACATTAAGAGTTGGATGTTGAGAGCGGGTAACAGAAAGCACCCCTATCGCTACTACTTTGCCCTCTACCTCTTCCTACAAAGTCACCCTGACCATCGCACAGTGTGTACCATGTTTTACATATATACATATTGAGTTCTTACATTTGGTGATGTAATAATGAATACTATAATAATATATTATGTTATAAATAACTTGTGTGAAAGTTAGGATTTGTGTGTTATTTATCATAACATCCACCCCCACATTTTAAGTTCATAACCGGGACAAAGGATGGGTACCCCAGCTTGTGCAATATAAAAGAGATAACTTGTATCAAACAGTAAAATTTGCACTATGATCATCTGAAACCTGCAGTTTCAAGTAATATCAGGCGATCTAATTCGATACCAAAACTACCAGTAGGAGGGGAATTGATCTTCTAATTCTTTTAATTACACAGGCCTGCTATGGTTTTATTGTATTTTGATTATTCAATGTTCTACAGTAATTCCTGTTCACTGAATCCGGAAATATCCATTTTTCTCCGTCACATACAGATTTTTCACAAAATCTGATATGCAAAAGATAAAAGAAAGACCAAAACACGTAGTTTTGAGACTAAAAGACGTATATTTCACAACAACAATAAAAAAATCAGGATGAATGAGAATACATGATGGGAAAAAATATATCATTTTCGAATTATGGAAAATCCGTTATTAGAACCAAAACAACTTTAATGAAGTTTAAATTCGCAGGCCTGTGTTATTTAGTATTTATAAGCTATTTCGCCAGGAAAGGATTTCAAAGACAGTCTAGGCTTACAATTGACTTGTGCACTCGATATCAAGTTTGCATCCTCAGGCCGCGTGTGGCGTAATGGTTAACGTGCCGGACTGTGTATCGGAAAGTACAAGGTTCGAGCCGCAACGTGTCGATATAAACGTTCAGCACTTTCAACTGTGGGGGCGTTATGACGTTACTTCATTAAGAGTGGCTGCACGGGTTACTGGAGCTGCTAACTGGCGTCCCTTCCTCTTGTAAGCAGTTTTAAATTAGGAGCGGCTATGTCTACATCTTAGTGAGTCTCAAGTGGCCGTATAACCCATGTAATATTACCTATAAGTTCACATGTAATTGTAGTTACAGAAAACAGTTTTCCCATCCTTTATGCAAATAAATTCAAGAATAAAAACAAATTGATGTTTGATTTTCATGTAGAACATCCCCAAATATAAGTTGATATGCAGGAAACATGCATTGAAGTACAACATTATCGTCAGTTGTTTAATATGTAGTATTCTCAGGTGCACTGATATCCCTTTGGAGTAATCAGGTAAGTTTCACTGAATAACACGAGGTTCGACAGAAAATAGTTTGCGGGAGTAAATATTGAAGGTGATTGGACACTATGTAACAATGTAAAACTATGTTTTTTCACCGAACAATCGAAAACAACGAGTTTGACAGAAGATGGCGTTTTTACTGAGGGTTTGAAAGCTCTTAGAATTATCCGCTGCAAGTCTCTGGAGAATTGTTCAGGATTGATAAAAAGTAACAATATTTACTAGGAACATCTTTCCCACAGCGTGTGCACTACCCAGACACTGTTGGTCATTCCAATTGAAAAAGAAGGGAGGTTGTATCCTCAAGAAATCACCTGACTCGCCAGTGGAAAAAATCGATGTATACTTCCACATAGTATTGTCTTATTTACAGAAATTTTCCCAACGAGAGAGCGCACGGGTTACATAGGTGAATGACTCACTTCAATGGGTAACTAGGACGACAGGAAGTTAGCTACTTCCTTATCTAACGGTTTGTGTTAAAACCACATAACACTGTATGTACGAAAAAGTTTTAAAATCTTTATGTTAAAGAAAGTAATAAATGCACGTACGACAGATTGTGTTTACTATTTTTTAGAGTTTTTGACAGCCGATTTTTAACAGACCTTGTAAAGAGTTGATTTTTCTGTATGATAAAAATGTTAATAAACGTTATCCACGTTCAATACGCAAGAAATCTTTCACATACAGGGTGACTTTCTATTTGGGTTGGGCGAGTGCAGGTTATGATTGGGAGCTTTCACTTTACCAACTCCATATATTACGGGATTTGGAGATAATTAGATTAGGTATTTCAACTCATTGCAGTATAACTCCACTTCCCCTGTTTTTCGAAGGGCTCCTAAACAATATTTTATTTAACTAATATTCTCTGTTATCTGACACGACGAGCTTGCGTCTTTCAAGCTAAACTGCGTATTCGTCATGACGAAACTCAAAACGAGTCCGTATTGACAATGAACAAGTAAGTTCTGTGACTTATGGTTTCAACATGATAAAACGTATTAGATAAAAAACATATTTTCTTTACAGTAACACTTGTTTTAAAATGTAAACTGTTTAAACTTAGAATTGGATAATTTTTAAGCTCTCAACTATTTTGTAATGAACAGAGTTCGAGTGAAATTTGAACGTATTATTTCAGTAATTGAACCAGTTCTGAGCTCCAAAGAACAATTATAGTAAAGTGTCTCGCATTTCTCGACTTGATAAATCTTAGATAGTGCACAATATGGTTTTGGGTCTTCTAAATTGGTTTATTCTGTACACAGTTATTGGATCTGCTCAGTATATGATTTATGGATTACTGTAGAAAGTTTTCTTGAAATGAGAGGGCCTGCTGTGCACATTTTGTATTTCTTATTTGTATATATATATAAATGAATTAGCCTTAGTGAGTTATATTAAATGGTAATCATGATATTCCTTTAGTCAGATTGAAACACCGGTTTTTAATTGCACTTCGATACATTGAATTATTGCATGTGCTGCAACATTTTACACGAAACAGCACAGAATGGTTAATCAGCTCTTTACAACCCAGTTTCGTTAGACATAATTAATATATCAGGCCCCAACAGGTTGGTTTGAGTCTCTTGTGATTATTGATTTCCCCCCCTTTAATTAAGCTATTGAACCTATAAGTTTTGAATACTGATCAAACTCACTCCTTATCCCAATTATAATAGTGTTAAAAAAAACAATTCAGACGGAAGCGTGAAATGTTAGGACTAGCAGGAGTGAAGTACTGAGTAGTGTCGTATCTTCTGTCTTTTGTGCAGAGTTTAAAATTCGAGTACCATTCATGAACTTTGGCCTTTAGAGGAACAGATGTGAAATAACGAGTAGAATATGCATTTTAAAAACCACTAAATCTATGAAAGTAGATACGGTTCACGGAAACTCAGAATTTCCGTTATAAACCTTAACCTTTGTTTATATTCAGTGTTAAATTGTATTTTATATTTAAAATGTTTGTTTTGGAAAGGAATTCAAATCAATAATTTAAAGATTTTAAAATTATTTTACCCTTTACGTGATTGCGAGATGATTACTTAGTAAACAAAAAGTGAATATGCGCATGAAAACTGAAATCAATCGATCCTGCGAGATAGTGCTATTTTTAAGATGTTTGATAGTAGTTAGGTAAACCATTAGGCTTAAAGGCAAAGAAAAAGCTTTAGCTTCAGATATTTCCACATATTACACAGTGGTAAATAATGCGAAACGGTGTGTTTGAATGTATAGTAACTATTTAAGAAAACAGTATGTATTATATTTACAAAGCTATCTCGGAAGTTAAACAAACGAGAGAGTTGGTGCCCTTAGGGCATCCTGCTTCTGATTCGTCGTCTTCCTATACATTTTACAACAAAAGTGTGGAAGTATCGATTATTCAGTCGGCGCCAGAGAATTTCTGCCCTAGCCATCTGACAGATGAACATTTATTCTATTACACACAAATCTCGAGTAACACATCTTTTATAATCAAATCTTCCTACTTTTCGTAAGTAGATATTCGCCTTACTTGAGTACAGTTGTAGATGTGTTTATGTATCATTGTGATGTAATTTCATTATCTGTATATATATAAAAAGTCATCTTCAGAACTCTAAACTGAAAGTGCTTTTTTTTTTTTAACTGTAGTGTTTTGTGATTGGCCAGTTTGTAGATGTTTTCTCAGAAAACGGATGTGGCTTTAATAATCAACACACATGTAAGGCTACTTGAATGTCAAAACAGTAAGGATTTTCCTACGGAATAATGTAATTACAATACTTACAGTATATTGATTTTTGATCACACATACACAAATAATAATGAAGTAAAAGTCGTGCACCCACAAAAACAGCAGTGGATATAATATTACAATGTTTGGATTATTAAATGCAAAATTATAATGAAAAGGTTGTGTGTGTGTGTATGTGTATATATATACATACATACATACATACATATATGTGTGTGTGTGTAGCCGTACTTGTGGTTTATGGTTAATATCTCTGGAATTCAGTTAGATTTACTTGTTTCAAAATGTTCTTACAATTTCAGTATGTTATAAATATGATAGTATTGATTAAATTCAAATCGCTTTGAATCTACAGGCTGTATTAATTGCATTCTCAATTATATCTGATATTCTTTGCGAGTCCACGTGAATATTTCAACGTTCATTCTTCAATTAACACTGTGAACAACGTGTATTTTCTCAGATCACACACGTTGTAAACAGTTTCTGGAAATAATATGGTGAACCAGTTCGACGTGTTTTAGCCCATCTATCTAGACTGAACGTTTACCAAATTGATAATTTAATTTTCATTAGACGTGGAATACAAACAAATATATTTTCACCCCTGAAGTAATAATTTTATCAACGATTTTCAATATTTTCTTCTCTGAGTGATTGAAAAAAAAATACATTTGATTTTTTCTAGCAGTAATTTGTTACACAAAGAAGGAAAATAAGGATTTTATGTGCAATTATTAGAAACACGTAAGATCGGCCTGTTTCATTAAATATTTCAATTTATATTCAGAAGCTTATCTTAGTGTTTCTTCCCAATAAGGTCAAAGGTATACCAGAAAATATTGTTTTGTAATTAAGGAAATTGCGAAAGCGATTTGTATGCTGTATAACTTGCTTGATTAAGTGTAGTTCACTGGTGTGTGTGTTTGTCTTTGGTTCCTTATGAGCTTTTAAGTATATTCTAGTTTGCATATAAATAGGAAACAAGTATTAGTGTCTGATGTTTTAATCAACGAAGACATGCAAATTGGCAGCTTAAGTCTCAAATACCTTCCACTGTTACTTAATTGTGAAATTCTTACTAAGAAGTAAAAAAAGTTTGAAGGTTTGTTGAGTTTTTATACATTTTTACTTGATACTTTAATTTCATGTTACGTTCAGCCAATTGATGGCTATATGCTCGTCATGATATGTTCACATTTTACTTTCTAGGTATGTCATTTTTTCAGTTGATAATACGGCTTTTATATGGTCATTTGATTGTGCCTTTAATAAAACTCGGTACGGGCATTTGCTTGTGTATTACATTAATTTCCTCAATTCGGGTGTTGTTCGTGTTATTTAGCAAGCCTTCACTTCCATAGAGCCCTATTAAACTCTCCCATTGCATGGGCACTGCCACATGAACTTGGAATTTTTGTACCACCACGAGAACTTCCTAAAATTTTCCACATTCAAATGCCGGATAAGTAAAGTAATATTAAAATATACGTCTTTTGTTTTATATTGAGTATCTAGAAATAATTTGGCACTGTGAAAACTGTATCTGTCAATGGGGTAGTGAAATAATTAACAGATCTCAAATATGAAGTGACGTATTTTTCAATATAGTTTACTCCAAAGTTATATTCATGGTAAAACATTCTTGCGTCACCTTACATCAAAATGTTAAGCTCTTCATAATGTCTTACGACGAATTTTGTCAAAAGTATTATGTGGGATGCGGATATAGCTCTATGGTGAAAACAAAATGGCGTCGGAAGGTTTATTTACGCGTTGATGTTAGAAAAGCAAAAGTAAAATCTTGTTTTTTATTTCATACATTTTGAGGACGTTTTATACAGATGCGTGTTTACAAAGACAATATATTTGTATGCTTCTGCCGTGAACTACGGAAATTTTCAGAGGCGTTTTGGAACTTTTTTTTTCATGCCAATTTGCGCGTTAGATTATAGGGTTGAGGTTTTTATGATTGCTGTGTATGTTCTACAATTATAAGCTTGCTAATTACAGTGAGATCACGTGGAATTGTTTATAGAAAATATTCATCAGGCTCTTAACCTCATAACTTCTGCGTGGCGAACATTAATTCTAAGATTGTAGTAACTGCATGCTTCAAATGTTTTTAGTTCTTGTTTTTTTTTATCAAAAACGACTAAGTCAAAATCAGTTTAATTTATTGAAGAAAGATTAAATTATATACTGAAAGTTACCTTTTTTAAAACGCACCGAATTGTTTTTAAGAACACGTAATTTTTAGTGGTTTCATTTCCTACAATATTTGTTTGACTACGTGACTAATTATTTTTATTAAAAATGTATTGTTATTTATAATGTATAAAAACTGAAAAGCTAATAGATCCTTGTTATTAGCCTTCTTCATGCTGGAATTATACTAGTATGAACTCTCGTGAAGTGAAAGAGAAAAAGGATGATACATTGAAACTAGGCTGTGATAGATTTGCATAAGTATTGAAAGCTGTGTAATCGCCTAAGGCTGCATCACGTGCTCCCGTACTTTTAGTAATACAAGTCCCTTGATTTCTCGGCATCGCGGTGACGAACCTCAACTCGTTAATCTTGCAGACTTTCTCCAGGCGTGTAACTTACCACCTTTTTGTTTTTAAGATTGTTTTTCCAGAAGTATTGATTTATGGGTACAAATGGAATGAAATTGTCATTTTTTTTTTATCTAGCTGTATTACAATGTATGTATATATGTGGCTGTGTTATTAAGTATACAGGTAAAATGCCTGGGAAACAGGTATTTTTTTAGCTTGAAAGTGTTACTGAAAAAACAATAACATCCGAATCTGGGTACTTAAAGTGATAACTGAAAATATACCCTCTCTAATTCTGTAACATAGTTGTCAGAGTGATTCTGAAGTTTCATTTTTTTAATGTCAGAAAATATTATTACCACAATTTAAACCAGATCTGATGGTACAGTTGAAAATTAACTAGACATAGAGTAGCACCTAGAATGTCATATGCCAGTGTTCTTTACTTCTAAGTGAAATAACACATGCACAAGTCAGATTTGTTATTTCTATTGGCGTATTTTTAACAGTGTAATAAAAATCTAATTTACTAGAAATATATTCCAGTTAAGTATCTAAACTCAGTAGAAAGAGTACAGTCTACATAAGAATATATATATATGTTTAAGTATATTTGAAATTCAAAATGCCAAGGTTAATATGGCAATGCATGCAAAATTTATGTAAATGAAAAGCTACCAGTTTCTAATTCCCAGTTTTCTTTTTTGTTCTGAGATGATACATTTGATGCCCTATAAAAAAACAGATTGAACAGTAGAATCTACATGTTAATCATTTTTATAAACAGTGTCTAACACTAACTCAAACAGCTCTCAATTAGTAACTAGACTATTCACTATTACTGCTAGTACAGCTACATACTATAGTATTATACTTGAATGTGTTCTTTCAGTTCAATGGTAATAACAGTAACGTTTGAAAAGTTTAGGTCTTTCAAGAAAAAGAAAAAAAAACACATTTGTATACCAGTATTGTTGAGGCCAGGCATTCTTATGCGTGCATTGTTTGTAAAACACAATAAGTTGTTCTTAGCTATGTTGTAGTACCAGTACATCCATATATATATGTGTCTGCTTTGCTTTAGTTTTATTAGTGTGGTGAACTAACTGTATAAAATTAACATATTAAAAATCAAACCATTTGGCAGTAACTAAGTAACGTCTAAACTTTAAGATCTTAGTAATTAGAAACAGAAATCATTACAACGGATTAATTTTTTTAAAGAGTTAAATAGTGTATTTTGAGATTAGAAATATATTTATGTCGCCATGTGAAATCTTCCTGTCTAGAGAAAAAAATCAAAATTTACTTTTATTTATTTCAGAGGAGCATAAAGTGGACAGATTTCCAGGGAACCAAACACACAGTGACCATTTCAAGTTGTTGGAGAGGGATGGCAATTATCTTCTGGTGGGAGCAAAGTAAGTCCAATGTAGCATTTTATGACATCAAACAGTATTTGTTGAAAAATGAGAAATTTAAGTTATTGCTTGCAAAAAAACCAGTGTCGGAGTGTTAAGAAGTAAAAGTAGTTAAGACTGATTGAACAATTCATGAATTTATTATTGTGTGAAATTTACAAATGAAAGAAAATTCTCAAAGACTATAATACTATTCCATTAAAAATGGATGTCCAAAGTCGTTATAATAAGCTATCTCTGCTTAGACATGGTGCCAGACAAACTTTCTAAAACCCTTGAGTAAGTTGATATGAATGTATAAGCTACAGTTTTCTGGGAAAAGGAAGTATAAAGAATAACCCTTTTATACTGTTCCAAGAACTTTCTTTTTACGTCTAAAATGATCATGTCAAAGTATCTATATCAACAAGGGATTCAAATGCATTTTACATATGTAAGATTGCCATTAGTTTTTGTTGTTGTTTCTTCAAGTTTTGTAGGTCTACGGTTCTATCTCAAGTATTGCTGTTGATCTAAAGAAATAAATTTACTGTACATGGTCTGTACTTTAATCATTATTGATAAAAAAACAACAACTTTGTTTAAAATTTTGTGAAGTACAGAAAATATAGTTTGTATTAGGGGGCAAACATTTTTCATGGGGTTCATATGTGACACAACTTTTTATCAAACCTCACCCCCTTTTTTTAAGATTTTAATTATATATAGCTGTAATTTTATATCAATTGTAATACGTATACCCGATAATTTTTGCTGTACGTTGTTGATCTGTATTTTTAGTTGTTTTTAACTTCCTTGTTTTTCCTCTTGAGTATTTGTTAGTCATCTAATTAGGCCTGTTTACAGTATGCATTTAAAACAATTGGATTGTTATCTTGTATTCATATTATACATTTAATTACATTCATCAATCAAAAACTCTTGTCTTTGTTCTCAGATAAGTAACATAACCATAACTCCATTTACTGATTAATGTCAATTTCCTATATTATTATTTGACCTTTACAATAAAGAGGACATTTAGGCATAAATAACTCAATACTACGAAGTTTGTTTAATTATCTACTAGAATTTGAAGTTAAAATCAAATTTAGTATAATAGATTATTTGTGTGATAAATGTTTGTCTCTGTCTTTAGAAACATCGTATATAACATCAGCTTAGCAACTTTACAAGAAAAGAAGGTAAGACTTATTTTAAACTTCCTTATGCAAAAAAAAGTTTAAAAATAGGATTGCAGATAACCTTAACTAATAAGTTTATATAGAAATTAGTTCTGCATTTTGGTAGTTATGCTAAGCAGATGAGAAAATGTGGAAAGTTAAAAATCTTTGTTAGTATTAGTCTTTAGTAATCACAATAAAGTTAGTAAAACATAGACATGGTTTATTTTTTTTAGGAAGTTCCTAAAAATATTAATGAAAGCAACTGCATACTTCCTTTAACATGGTGTAATTATCACACCAACTTTCTATAACATGTTTCCAAGAAAACAAAGTTCTGAAACTGGGCTGTAAATACTTTGTGACTTTTGTTTAAAAGACTGTTCTTAGTTACATATCCTGTTTGGTGAAATTTTCCAGGAACTACATATTTATAAATAGTTTAAATAGGGTAGCAACTGTGTTAAATATCACCAAATGTTGTCTAATAATAAGAATATACTTATTATAATTGAATTAAACGGCATGCTTTAACAGCAGTAAAAATCAATTAGAGTATTTTATAGAATGGCCCAAAGCATTCAAATCTTACAGTAGATAATGGCTTTCCTCATAAAAAGAATTAGAGTGAGTTTTAGTATTTTTATGCTTACAGCATTATATAAACCTTTCGGGAATAACTAAGAGGTTTCAGTTACAGTAATGTTGTTTGATTTGTAAAGCACCTGAGGAAAATATTGGTGAAAGAGAGTTTAATTCTCATGTTTATTGGCCAAAAGGTTTATGATTATTTAGTGGGCTTCTTGTTGGGAATTCATGAATCATGAATGCTTGTGAAATTATTTCAATTGCCGTCACCTTTTCTAGGCCACATCATCTTGAAAGAACTTTAAACAAATCAAGTGGAATATAGGTATACATGTGCATTGAACCACTAATTTTATTCATAGAATGGTTACTGCATCTGTTGGGGCTAGCCTTAAAACAATTTAAAAGTTTGAAATGGATGGATTTTGTGAAATGTTAAATTTGTGATCTACGTTTCTGCTTACATGATTAACTAGCATCACATTAATATATATATTGATCTTATTAAACAAAAGTCAAATACCACTTTTTGTTTTATTTGGTATCTTTTAATGGAATGACCAGAGCACAGATGAGACCTGTTTCTCCATAGTAATATATCTCAGATGAGCTTATGTTGAAATCCAGCATACATATATAAACTTTCAGGTTGAAGTACATATGGGGTCTGGTGGTCATAACTAACTATTTTTCTGGCAATTAAATATCATCTTTGAAGGTCTTTTGCACTCATTTTACTTACAAAAAGTATTGTGGTTAATATGGGCTTGTCAAAATTACTCAAATTTTTTTTGTGTGCAATTTGTTCTGATTCTCAATTCCAAGTTCATGCTGTGTACAATGGATTGCAATTCTGTATATGTTCATATATTATGCTTAGTTGAGAGAGCAGTACTTTATTCACTAAGGAACTATGGGACAAACTAATAAGAAAGGTAGTGTATTGACTTACGCTGGAAAAGTCATGCTGTCTTTGGTTAGCATGAGTTAATATTTTACATAGTATATTTAATTTAGTGCAACTGATGCATTTGTGGCACTATGTATAGCGATGTTACTTGCAAAGAATTGGTCATTCAATGAATAATTCTTGTCAGTTCTCACTCACATTTGGCATTTGTGTCTGAAAGAAAAATAAAGATCATTAGTATTGAAACCTTTGAATTATATATCACAGTTGGAGCACTACAATTTACATAAAAACCAAATTTATGCTACAGCTGTTTCTTGATACTTGTGTGTGTTAAGAAACATTCCTTTTCGGATACAATTTTACTTGCACATAAATAAAATTTTGTGTTATTCACATGGCATCTTCCTCCTTGTTTGAATATTTTAAGTTATTGAAAAAATGATATTAATTGATAGTGTTGCCTCCATGTAGTTTTTATATTGAAAAAGCAGACACCACAATAAACTTTAATACCAAAATAAACTTTTGATTCTATTAATTTTATTCTGTCAGACTGTGTTCAGTTGCAATAATTTGTGAAAACATTATTAAGCAGTTTTCTTTCTTTTATCAATTCCTACAAGTAACTTAATGGATAGGAAAAAAATATTAAAAGTAGGTGTGGAGTGAAAATTACTTATTGTATATTCAGAATAGTGATAGATATCTCAAATAATGCCATGAAATGGAACAGAAGCAAACACTTGTGTTCACTTGAATTTAAGGAATTTGAATGCTAATTATGGATTTTTAAAGTTTTTGGTTATAAGTGTAAATCTTGGACATTTAAGTTAAATTTTAAATGATGGGGAGTTAATAGATGCATTATCTAATATTATCAAATGTATTTATATCCCATGTTTTATACATATGTTCCTGAAATCCATCATTATGATTTGAAAGTAATGGCCAATATAGAAATAGAAAAGAATTTCCTTTTTAAATAGTCTTTGGCCAAAACATATAAATATCAGCACTGCAAAAATTGATTTTTAACATAAAGAATTTTACTGACCTTCCATCCTGTTTATTCAAATAAAATCTAACTAATTGATTTTTCCAATTAAATCTAATTTTTAAAGAAAAGTTTACTAAAGACATTTTAATTTGTTAATGAACATTAGCCAAGAATTGTTGCCTCACTTGTACCTTAGTACATACATGATAGAAATCAAAACTAAGGATGATTTGTATTCATATATTGAAGTGGTATGTTTTTAAATAAAGCAAGTTTATATTAACTGAAATACACAAAGTTTTGGAAAAATCAAAATAAATTAATTTCTGATAAAAGCAAGCTATCTAAGTAGGTGAGAACTAAAATTAACCTAATAATGAAAATATATAAGTAAATGTACTCTTCTTGCTTTTATAATTTGATAAGAATGCATTGTTTCATCATTTGAGTTCCCTCACTGTTAGCGGAATTATTGGCCATATTTCCTAAAATATCTCATGAAGTTTGGCTAACTTAGAAGATTCAGTTTAATAATTGCAAATTAATCTTTATAATAAACAAAATCAAAATAATACAAAATAGACATATTAAACATTCTAAACAATACATTTAATGAAATTGAACATTTAAGATAGAATGGAGTATTACTCACTTAGTGATTTTAATTTTTTTTTCTCTTATGATGTAAGCTTGGTTGTTAGAATTATTTACTACACACACACACACACACCCTTTTTTTTTTTAGCCACAACTTGTTTCTTCTAAACTATTGTTGTTTGTTCCCTCAGTAATTCTGAAATGCTATGTCAGTATTTTGAGGTTGAAATTAGGCAAATAAACTGTTCCATACAAAGGGTGTATATTTCTTACAAGGCACTTCATGCTTCCTAGCTTGAATGCAGTGTGGTAGCACTTCGTGAAATGTGTTCATTTTTGTTCTTTCTGTGTTTTAGCGGCTTGAGTGGTACTCATCTGATGATGATATCCATGTGTGCAGAGTGAAAGGAAAGTCAGAGGTATGAAACAAGTTTTAATGTCAATTTTAAAGAAAGCTAGAACGTAGGAAAGAAGTAATATTTTGATCTTAGTAAAGTAACGAAGAAGAAGCCTGTGATAGGAAACAAGTTGAAAGATTATTTTAACATAACCGGGGAGGAAATTGGAGGTAATAGCCATACAAATGGAGCACTTGTTTTTACATAAAAGTAAAATAAGAACCTCCTGAGATATATAATGGATACAATTCGTTGGCTAGTTTTAACATTAGGAATTTTCAATTTTGATTTTAACCCCATGTCTTCTTTAACCTTTAATATATTACTCGTACTTTAGGAAGTGTGGTTTAGCACTTACTAAAGCAAATTTTTGGTTTATGTTTCGTCTACATTTTTCTTTACTGCATTCAATATAGGGTTGTGGCTATGTTATGAAGTAAATCTCATTTATGCAATTGCAGGAGGAATGTCAAAATTACATTAGAGTTCTTGCCTTGAAGTCCAATAATGTGCTTTTTGTGTGTGGGACAAATGCGTACAAACCAGTTTGTCGAGATTACAATCAAACAGTAAGTGTTTTCTAGCATTTTTTTATGGATTTTTTTAATAGCAAGATAACAATACTTTTCCAAAAGCAATGTAAAATGATTTTGTAATTTGAGTTTAAAAAATTCAATGCTTAAGAAATTAGTAACAGTGAAAAAAAAGAAAAACATTAGTAGCTCATCAAAAAAAAAAAAATTATGATAGTGATTTTTCTGGATGGATATTTAAAAATAACTTTTATGTGTGAGCCAAGCCTTGTAATAATAGAGTACACTATTATCTCTGTCGTGTCCAGGCTAACTAATAATTTCTGTCATCAAACAAAAATGGTATACTTATGTTTATTTTTGCAATTATTGATTTGTACCTCATAAGGAAAAAGTAAAATTTATTTCATTTGTTAAGTTTTCAAGACACTAGAGGTATTATGTGAAACCACTGTCTCACCAAAATTTTACATTTTTGTTTTATAAAAGTATTTGTTTTGTTTTTTATATTATGCCTTGGCAAATTGCTGAGGAATGCATGCACTGATGATGTTTTTCATGATATTGTTAGGAGTAGTCTGATAATGTAGTAGGTATAAAGTCTTTTGTTAGCAGAAGAAGTGTCAAGTAAACTGTAGAATGTTGTTTTTTAATACTGATTTTGTTTTAAAGAAACATTTTTTTGAAATCAGATGTGTACTTGCTCCTTTCCTGTCTAGTATTATAATTCCCACTAACTGTTAAATCATATTAAGATCAAGATGCTTGTTGTCTTATTCTACATTATTTAATAGGTGACCAATTGTTAATATATATTTTTTGTCTATAATTCTTTGAAAACATACAAGTATTTGAATGTATACAATGAAAGTTTCACTACTTAGATTTGTAAGGAACCTTCTTTTAACTTGAAGCAAATAATTATTAAAATGAAAAAGTTGCAAGTTCTCAAATGAGAAGTTCAACTTTTAAATGGTTCAACAAAAATGTTCAGTGGTGACCAAAACAAGTTTTGGAACAAGAAAACTAGTACTAATTATTATCATGTTTTGTAACCTGTATAACCATGCAAGTCTAATTAATTACTAATTTGTGATATTATTATTATATTATATTATTATGTGATATTATTATTATATTATATTATTATGTGATATTATTATTATATTATATTATTATGTGATATTATTATTATGTGATATTATTATTATTATTATTATATTATATTATTATGTGATATTATTATTATTATTAATATTATTATGTGATATTATTATTATGGAAATGCAAATGTACTATCAACTCATGTAGGGGCAAAAAGAACCCAATTATAAATTAGTAACAAAACTAATAGTCTATAGTTAGTAGTTAGATTTAGAAGATTACATAGTCTTAAAACATGACCATAATTGATACTAGTGTTTGTATACTTACCATGACATTGAGTGGTATTCAACCACCAGAACCTTACCAGAAATATATTGATAATTGCTTTTCCCATTGGATCATTTCATGAATTTAGCATCAAGTTTGGGAAGATGAAGAGAATAGAAATAGTGGTTTCCATGGTGTACAGGAAAAAAAAACATATTAAAGAAATTTTGTTTAAGAAAAAGTTTAAAAAGTATTTTTCAATTAAGTATTTCTTTCTTGAACGTATAATTCTTGTTCTTATGTTAAACAAAATTAAACATTTTCATTTGCCTTTATTTGAATCTCATGTGGGCTTAGCTGTCATGCTAGATCCAGGTAACAGATACATAAGATAACTGCTGGTTCTTGTTAACCATTAGATGGATTGAAGTCTTTATTTGAATCTCATGTGGGCTTACCTGTCATGCTAGATCCAGGTAACAGATAGTGTATGCTAAACATAAGATAACTGCTGGTTCTTGTTAACCATTAGATGGATTGAAGCTAAATTTCATTAACATGTTGTTAAACCTCTAATCATTTCTTAAATTACTTTGAGAACAGGCCCAGATTTTGTTTTCAAATCTAATAGTACTTATATATATTAAAGTTTATGACTATAGAATGTTAAAATAGTTTTTAAAATATTCTTAAGGAGAATGAGTACAAATATGGAGAGGAGCAGACTGGAGAGGGATTATGCCCATATGATCCAAATCACAACAGTACAGCAGTTTTTGCAGGTATAATAACATATTTTTTCAAATTTTGTTTTAATTGTATTCAGTATCATTGGTAACTGAGAAGGTAATTGAACAAAGAAGAGGTTTCCTTTGTTTCAGGTTTTTTCTACATATTTAATTTGTGGGTTTCAGTTTTGTCATTACACCCTTGATAATGAAGAAAATAGGTGGAAATTACCATTGTGGAAGAAGTAGGTGTTTATGTTCAGACCCGAAAAGACTTAATATAGGTTTTTCAAAGTATTTTTTACAAATGTGTAACTAGGCATTATTGAAATTTTTGCTGTTTTCAAAATATATTTATCATTTTATCAGTTTTAGAAGTTGATAGCATAATCAGCTAAGCATAAGAACCTACTGTCAATATGCATGACTGGATGGCTAAATGAAACGTTGCATATTTAGTCTGTTAAGTTATTTGTGTGGTGATTTTTGGTATTATTTATGCTAAACCAACAATAATAAAGCAATAATTTTATTTATTGGAGCACAAGAAAATATTGTTGTGAACCTTTATTGTAGAAAGAACTCAAAATTAGATTGATTGAAAAAGTTAATCAAAGCCTCATAAAAAAAAAAACAACAACAACAACAACAACAACATACTTATTTAAGTGTTTTCTAAAATTTGTGGATAATATAGAAGTATTATCTGAAGATGATGTGAAAAAACTTAACTAAAATAGTTTTTGAAGTATCCATTGGGGACATATAAAAAAAGGATTGAAGTTGTGTCTTTTTCAGCATTTCATTTTGATGAAAAAGTAAAAAATTACTATTAAATGTTACAGTCAAATTATTAATTTTAGAGATTAGAGCTGGGTAATTGGTGGAATAATCAGGCTCATTAATTGATTATGTTAAACTAATCAGTTATTACCTCTGCCTTTGAAGGTGATGGAGGTTATGTTTTCACTCCCATGTATGTGTTTGTCAGCAGGATTGCTTAAACACCTGAATGGATTTGGACAAAAGTTGGTATACATTTGGACTATGACCAAACTTAGAAGTGATTAGTTTTTGGAGATTCATGGTCAAAGTCACGAAAAAAAACCCCAAAAACTATATGTTAACAGGGGGACCAATTTTCACACTATTTTTGCTCTATAACTCAGTCAAAAATGATTGGATTATGATAAAATTGGACATATGTAGAATATTATTCCTCGTTGTCCTGCCAAAAATGATTTATGTCCGGATAACGAAGAACATACAGATACATTTTCATATTTTTTGAGAGCTGAATATGATTAATGTTGCATGCCAGAGGTATATGCTCTACTGAGTGCCCCTCTAGTTTTTATATGAGACTTGGATAGTTGGAACAGTTGAAAGTAATAATAATAATTGAAAACATTGATTTAAATTAGTTGATTATTCTTATGACATTAATCTACTTAATTGTAATTTCAATAAATTGATTATTGTGTGTGACATTAATTGATGTAATCAATGATCATGGGTAATTGATTACCTTCATTAATTAAGTTAAGCTCCCAGCTCTATTAGAGATTTCGTTGTATTTTTATGGAGTGAGTTGTATAGTTTTAACGGAAGCCAATAGCCTTACTTGAGTAGAAGAAAATTGTGATGACGTATATGTGTGTTATTGAGATGAATAGTTATTGTAAAGAATGTTTTAGAATTTGTGATGAAAGGTTATTTTATATACTTACAGTTTTAGAAATGCTAGTAAGACTAGCATTGTGAATTATACATTATTACTTTGAGAATATTTGCTAGAAAACATTTGGGAAAATGACAAGTTTTTGCCAGTCTTTTGTTTTCTTTGATATATGAAAACATAAGAATAAAAGTAAGAGAATCATGTGACGAACAAGTTCTCAGTTATGTGTTAGAATTTGGAAGTAAAATAATAACTTGCTTTGTAATAAAACAATTCAAAGCCCCTCAGTTACCTGTAGTATGTTTACATAGCTTAATAGTCTTTTACATTATAGGTAAAAATTTCTTTTACATGTTTATATCTTCATATTTAGATTTGTTTGCTATAACTTTTCTCAACGGCCATGTTCAAAGTTTTGTATTTGTTCAGAGTAAAATGGTTTGACAAAGCATATAGGTGTGTGGCTTATTTTATTTATCACAAAAATGTTTCTTGATGTGTCATAAAATTCTGTATGTCATGGAAATAATAAATATTTTCATTTTTTTGTTAAATACATTTACTTTTTTTACAAGCATTTATTGATGTAACACCAAAAATTACAAGTTCATTCTTCTTTCTAGCTTGTAAAATTCAGACATGTAATTTATTTTTATGTCAGAATTGAATACAAATCAAAAAATTATTTAAATTAGCAAAATATTTTGAGAAAACCTGTAATTTACCAACCATGCTTTTGTATCCCGAACTAGTATAGGGAATTGAATGCGGCATCGTTTTCAATTTTCTTTCTATTCAAACAATTCTTGGTGTTATAAATTTTTACAGATATTTACTATGCCTGGTTGTAAGGTTAAATATGAATTATATTTGTGGAACTGTATTATTATTATTAGCAAGTTACAGACGTTTGAACAGACATAAATTTTGAAAAAGGAAAATGAAATTATTTGGTAAGTGATATGAACAATCATGTTTGTGAAAATATCTGAGGAATACAAAACGAAACCCACAAGTTATATGCATATCTTTTGTTAGACTATATACAATGAAAGTGATAGTTAGAATTAGATCACTGGATACATTTTCAGCAGTAAACATCTAGAATAGTTGTGTGATAACACAGTGCAAAAAGTTTTTATTTGTTAATCCATCTTTTTTTTTTTAAATGCAAAAGAGTATGAATATTTTTTTAAATAAATTTTTAGAGATCATGCTTCTGTGCGGTATACATATCATAAATAATATTTTGTATCAAATTATTTCTTTGAGGTAAAACAGAACATACTGTTTTTGTGTGTCAATAATTTTCTTCTTTATTGAGTGAAAATTTATTAACATATAATAACATTGTTTAATTGTAAATGTTATATATTTTCTAACTATGATATTCAGTATATATATATATGTATGTATGTAATTTTTTATTGTTGTATTTGTATTAATTATATTGTTTTTTGTATAATTTATCTAATTTCTACCATGCTATTTGTTTTAAATTTAAACAGTTTTTAAGAAATTCTTAAAAGCTTTGAACATGGCCATATTTACAATAGATTTTTAGTGACTGGTTGCTTTATTTTGTTACTTACTGCTTCTGGGAACAAGGACCTGTTAACCACAGGACAGGTAGTGTCAGACATTGTCAGCTTGTTAAGCAGTTAAAGGCACCTCTGTGTTGAGTTGAAGTTGTAGCTCATAATAAGAGACAACATCTCTGCATGTTCAAATGTTGTGTTTTGGGAAATCACTTGGAGCATGGTTGTAGACTTTGACAGAGGTGCTTTATTGGTCTGTATGGTAGCATGCTTCCTTGGAGACTGTTTACTACTGTGGTTTGTTTGTTTTGTCATGTTTCTTGGGCACACTTCTGCTGCACCATTGCACTCTTCTAACCATGCACTCTCTCTCTCTCTCTCGTGTTCTACTTGTGATGATGACTTTTGCTTGTGGTTTGTGCTTGTCTTCGTTTGAGTGATGGTCTACTGAATATAATTAAAAACTCATTTATGCATTAACAACTCACTTATTAAGAAATAAGACTGTTAATATGGAATTCCTGTACATAAGAAAATAAATCATTTACTTCTTCTTGCATTGAAATAGTTTTTTCCTAAACAGATTTCTTTCATGCTGACATACTTGACAGCGTGAAAGATGAAGATAAGGTCTGCAAATATGTAAAAATTAAGCAGTATGAAAATTTTTGACAATAATTTCAATGTTGATTTGACCAAAAATATTGTTTGGAGAATTTTTAATCTAACAGCTAGTGTTGCTGTTGAAGTTCTTAGGGGTAATTTTTACTGATACATTATCTTGCATTTTGATACAAATTAAAACATTAATATTGGAAAGAAAATGTCAAATTGTTATGTTCAGCACTTGTTTTAAGCTAGGGATATTACAAAAAGATAGTATGTTGATGAAATGGGATTGATGTCTTTGGTATAATTTCTTGTAAAAATACTCACCCAAGTAAAATAAAACTATTATTAATATGCTTAGTATGCCACATACAACACTGCTTACATGAATTTAAAACCAAAAGCTTGTATGTTTGGCTTACCATTTATAAATGTACTCACTCTTCTACGCCCCCCAGTGGCACAGCGGTATGTCTGCAGACTTACAATGCTAGAATTCAAGTTTCGATACTCGTAGTGGGAGAGCTCAGATAGCCATTGTGTAGCTTTTTGCTTAATTACAAACAAACACTCTTCTAGATATCAGAACAATAATAGTATCATTGATTAACTTGGTATTTGACTTACAGCAATATGTGTTGAATTTGATAAATCACTTGCAAGAATGCTTGGGGTAAGTTTCAGACCAAAAGTAGTATGATTGGTGAGTTTGGTAAGCCACTTGCAACATTGCTTACTCGCAAGTGATACCTATAGTAATATAAATGAATGGCAAGTAGTTTGCAAGAATTCTCACCCAGATATAAAAGAGCAGTGGTGTACGTCTAAGGAAGAGAAGAGGCCTGTGCTGTATGATTTTTTACAAAAGTGAAGATATAAAGTGACTTCTCAACAAGCTAAATATTTATTATACAGTTTTTACATGAAATGTATGGAAATATGTTATCTGTTCAGTAATTAATAATGGAAATCACAAAGTAAGTGTGGGGCATGCCAATCCTCATTCAAAAAAGGTGCGTGTGCACCGCCCAGGATTGCACTGACTTATCTTCATCACTGACCAAAAGTAATGTACCTTATTAGTTCATTAAATTACTTATAATAATTCTTACTCCAGTTTTGAACCAAGAGCAATACCATTGATGGGTTCAGTAAATCACATGCAACATTTCTCACCCAAATATTACACCAAGAATAACTTACAACAATGCTGAATGTTAGATTAAGTTAAAAGTAAAATTCACGTGTTGAATATCATTTATGGCAAAAAAGCAGTTATTTAATTAATATTCCTCAGTCGGTGAATTTAAGCACTTCTGAATATTTGCTTATAAAATATATCGTGAACCACGATAAGGGTTCATAATAGGGATTGCAAGGAATTGCACAAAACCCTAATAGAACATTCAGGCAAAGAGCACCTTAAATTGTAAATATTCATTTCAAACAACACTTTAAAACCTCTACTATTGACTGCTGTAGCTGTACACATATAAAAATGCACAAAAAAAAGCATTCATATTAAACTTGCATGGAAAAGAAAATCCATTCAAAATGGCCCATTTGTAATTATTATTTTTTTGACAGTCTACAACAAAAACGGCTTGGAATATTGCACCCAAACCTTTTTGTACATTACTAAATAAGGTACTGCAAAGGTCGTAGGGGTATTGAAAAGTCAAACTGTTTTTTCTATATCTTACACTAAAAAATATCATAATTTTAGTGAAACAGTGTTATCATTATTCTTTCTTACAAATATCTGGTATTCTTTTTAAAAGCTTAAGTACAGGGTGAAACAGCAATTATCAGCCAGATGAACCTAAGATGACTGTAACATGTAGATACTCAGTGCTTAGTACACTATACAGTTGGTGTCTTTAGGGAGCCAATCCCTATATTATATACATGTAATATTAAATTTTTTTAAACATTCATAGAGTAATTGCTCCCCAGTGG
>NW_013665948.1:102337-145656 GCF_000517525.1 Limulus polyphemus | reverse complement strand
CATATGAAGATATAAATATCATTGTGTTTGTGTAGTTTAGAATAAAATAACAACTCTGTATTTTATTGCTTGACCAAAGTTATGTAAATTCATGATTAATGAAAGGTTATCTTAGGACATGAAAAGTTGCTTCCCTTATATGTAATTGTAAAAAAATGTAAAAACTGAAAAAAAAATGTGAAACCTCAAATTTGCATTTCTCTCTGCATGGACCTAACAAACTTTCATACCAAATTAAGTGAAGATCCATCAACAGGGTGCAAAGTAGTGGTGAAAAACACCCATAAAAAAACAGCAAAATGCAAAACTGAAAATTTGTATGTATCTTCCCATGGACCCAGTGAACCTCCTTACCAAATTTGGTGAAGATCCATCCACAGGAGGCGAGGTAGTAGTAAAAAATGCAAAAATGACCATAGAAAACAAAAAATGCAAAATATGAAACTGAAAATTTGTATGTACCCCCTTCATGGACCCAGTGAACATCCAAATCAATTTTGGTGAAGATCCATCCACATCTTGCAAAGTAGTTATATGGACATACAACAGGCAGTACTATTATATTTATATAGATACCAGTAGTGACAAAGCAGGCATTTTCCAATTTGAAAAGTAACAGAAAAGACAATAAAATATAGTATGAACAAACAATTGGTAGCTTGTTTGAAAAGAAATGAAAGACAATAAGATATAGTACAAACAAACAAACAATTACTAGTCTGCTTGAAAAGTATTGGGTAATACAATGAAATATTATATAGAGAAACAGTTGATAGCTTGATTGAAAAATAACAGATAACACAATAAAATACAGTATGGACAAACAACTGGTAGCCCGCTTGAAAAGTAACAGGAAAGACAATAAAATATAGTATGGACAAACAGTTGGTAGCCTGCTTGAAAAGTAACAGGAAAGTCAATAAAATATAGTATGGACAAACAGTTGGTAGCCTGCTTGAACTATAAAGTTACAAGGAATTCCAGTTACATTGTTCATTATTCTAAATTTTTATTTGGATAGTAATTGATTATCAAAAATTAACTGGTAGATAAACTGGTGAAGTTCACTGGAAACAACAACTGCTTATAAAATCTTGTACACCATGTTTAGAATGACTATGTAAATTTTCACTTAAATCCATGCAGCCAGTAGGAATGATTAATTATTTATTAAGTTCGTATTGGAAGACATGTTCATTTACCTAAATGTTTTATAGCATTTGTAAAGGCCATAGTTTTAATTTTAATATTTATTTCCTTTTTTTTATAAATTTAAGATGACAGTATGCTTTGGGTGAATGTGTAAATGTTCATGAAATAGTAAATATTAAAGCAAAAGAAGTTATGTGTATATTGTATATGTTTGAGAAAATAAATATTTTTAAGCATTAGTTGCTGGTATATATTAAAAAAATTGTTTTATTTTGATGATTTTTTTCCTGCATGTTCTGGGTAACTAAATTTTGCATTAGTCACTAGAATTCTTTGCCTCGTGATAACTTTTACTGGAAGTACAAAATTGTTCTTGTTCTGAATAAAGTTATTATTATGTTCTATGTTTCATCAAAACATTTTGCATGTTAAACAATTATCCCGAACTTAGTTTTGAATATTTCAGTTTGAATAGTCTAATCAAAAGTTTCAGGAAATTTGTATGCTACAAATAATGTTTTACATATATTAATATTATTGTTTACTTTAATGCAATATGGGTATGACATTTAACTCTGTATGGTTTTTAATTTTTTTGTTGCCTTAACTGTTAAGTACAGTGCTGAACATAGCAATGAAAGAAATTTTTAAACACGTAATGTTGATCAAATAATTGTTATTAAAAGTTAAATATACAGTTCTATAAAATTATGCAGATTAGTGTTAAAACAGTTACATAGTTGTTAAACAGTAGATATTTCAAGTTCTGCATTGAGTTTTGTAATTTTGTATGTAAAGGATATATTTTAATGATTTTATGAACAAGAAATAGCACACAGTAACTTACATTTAACAACCCCGGTGCAGAATTGATGCAGAAAAAACTTGATTGTGTGATGATATAGGTGCATATGGAATGATTATTCTTTGGAATGGATCTGTTTTATTTCTCTTGGTAGATGGAGACCTTTATGTGGCTACTGTTGCCCAGTTCTCTGGGGCCGATCCTCTGATATATAGGAAACCTCTACGGACAGAACAGTTCAACTTAAAACATCTAAACTGTAAGTAGGATCATTTCATTATTTGTTAGAATTTTTTATCTGTAACGTCTCAGTATGTCACGTCTAGTTATATCTTTGAGCTAACGTTGAAACACTGTATGTGATGTTTTGATCAAAATGTTTGTGATAAGTTCTAAACTAAAAGTTATGATCTCTGTGTTGAGGTTGGAACTAACTAATTAATGGTGAAAAATGTTGATTTTCCCTCATTAAGTTAGAAATGTCAAGAAATTTAGAGGTATTTGCTAATCTGGTTAGGTTTTTTGTTTTAGTAACGTGGAAAATTTCAGCGTCTTTTTCAAGTAACGTTTTATTATGAATAAAACTGTAATTATGTATGGATATTATGATAAAATCACACACACACATTTGTATATTCACCACTTATTTTTTCATTAAATTTAAGTAATGAACTTTATAGTAATCATATTGAACAATCAATCCATACTTAGACCTACAAAGCTCTAGTAGATATCGGTCTGTAGAAAGTTCAGTGCAAGATATCCAGTAAAAGTGTATGAAAATGCAATCTGGTAACGAAACATTTTCATATCATAGTTAAGTATTGAAAAAAAAAACACATGGATATAATTGACAATAGGAACATTAAGGTTTTTATTTTGAAAGTTAGGACTGTATTTAATAATGTATGGTTATTTCTTTGTTTCATCCATTTTTATGTAGCACCAAACTTCGTGAACTCTCTTCACCATGAAGATCATGTGTACTTCTTCTTCAGAGAAACGGCTGTAGAATACATCAACTGTGGCAAGGTTAGTTTTTATATGAAACAGGTTTGTTAGCTTTTTATCTTGATCTGTATTGTCAATATGCTAGAGTTTGGTGGCACATTTGTTAATAGCTAACTACTGAAACTATCCCATAATATATCAGTACGTCTTACAAATGTATTTCTGTTTTAAATATAAGAAACACTTTTTGAACACAAACCTTCCATTCTACTAGTCATGTCATCAATCCCAATAGTGTATTATTCATTCTGGCTGTTGAGTTGTTGTACCTCTCCATTCATATTAATGAAGGGGTCGATTTGTTTATGGTATTTGTAGAGATTAATAAAGACAGTGTAGATTTAGCAGGATATATGATTCAACACTTCAAAGACATGTTAAATTTAGTGCTGAGAAACAATTATTTTCAGTTTAATATGAGAGCTGCTACAAATTGGTATTAAATGTTGCTATGGATAATGGCTTGTTGTAACATATTCATTTATTTACGTGTATCTGTTAGAAAGGCAAGCCTTAGAACACTGGTATAAGGATATGCATAAGAAGCCAGACATATAGATGACATCTTTGGAACTTGGAATGACTCTTTAAGCAGTTTACTTCATTTTCTATGATTTTTCTCAATAGCTTCCACCCTACTGTAAAATTCACTATTAGGCAGTCCAAAGAATCAAATATAATGTTCCTTAATGTTTAGATTACCCTAAAAGATGGCAAACTTGTAACGGAACTGTATCATAAGTCTTGTGAGTAGTGGGTGATGTGAGTGGTAATGTAAAAACGCTGGTTTCAGGAACTGTATCATAAGTCTTGTGACTGTATCATAAGTCTTGTGAGAAGCCAGCGTTTTTACATTACCACTCGCATCACCCACTACAGGAACTGTATCATAAGTCTTGTGAAAAACCAGTGTTTTAACATTACCAGTCACATCACCCACTACACGAACTGTATCATAAGTCTTGTGCGAAACCAGTGTTTTTACATTACCAGTCACATCACCCACTACAGGAACTGTATCATAAGTCTTGTGCAAAACCAGTGTTTTAACATTACCAGTCACATCACCCACTACACGAACTGTATCATAAGTCTTGTGCGAAACCAGTGTTTTTACATTACTACTCACATCACCTACTATACATTAAATGTGCAACTATTATTGGACAACTAAACCACATCATCAATACTTGTACAACTAATGAAGGTAAATCTAAAGCTATACAAGAACTTGAACATAAATTAAACATTTATTGATAAGACTTTATGAAAACAGAGTCCTCAGTAACAATGTAGAAACATTACCATAGGAAAAAGAATCACTTTCACACAAATACTATTTATTAGCTCTAAGATTTCAGCTCCTATTAGACAGGCATGCATACAATTAGGTCTTTACATCAGTATTACAGAGAAACCAGCTAGGACTCTGAAAAATATGTTAGTAAGATCAGCCTTTAAACCCAAAACATGCAGTAAACCTGCAAACAATTCTACAGGTTTAAGTGGCAACTGTAACCACAAGAAAGTACTGTACAGTTTGTTATGTAAACTTAGTGGTTCTATATACATCTGTGAGATAGAAATAACGAACACCTTCAAGCTCTACACACATTAGACAGTAAAGCTTGTGCTGTGGCTGAACATCTAGTTAAGAAACACAGTATATATGATATTAATTGTCACATAACAGCAAACATTCTTATCCACTGCAAAAGCTTTTTAGATAGAAAATGCAAAGAAGCCCTGTTAATTTCAGAGAATAGCCACTGTCAAACAAAACAATCAACCTGGAATTTTTAACTTTTACTGTTTATATTTATTATGTGTTGCTTTGAATAGTATAATCTTGTCTGTTTGTATGTACTTTCAATTTATTTATACATTCTTGGGCAAAGTACATCTTACTGCACAACTTTGAATTATTTTGTATAAGCCTAAATCAGTTGGTAAGTGTTTTGTTTGCCCTGATAAAGCCATAAATAATAGTAAAATGAAGGCTTAAATAAAACCAGTTATGTTTTTGTGGAGTAATAGGTCATGTATTATTTCTCCTGTAAACAGTTTTATTTTTTATTTACCATTATGCAGTTAAAATCAACAATAAAAAGTAAATTTGGATATATATTCTCTGTAACTAGTGTGAATGAGATCTCTACATTTTTAAAGTCATTTATTCTCCCCACTGGTTAGGGTTTGGTACCTGAATAATGAAAAGAGTTAAAGTAAGCAGCATAATCTACTTACAACTTGTTAATATTTTCCACTGGTTAGGGTTTGGTACCTGAATAACGAAAAGGGTTAAAGTAAGCAGCATAATCTACTTACAACTTGTTAATAATTTCCAGACTGTCTACTCTCGGGTTGCCCGAGTCTGCACCAAAGATAAAGGAGGCCCACATAAATATCGTAACCGATGGACATCCTTTTTGAAGGCCAGGCTTAACTGTTCAGTTTCTGGAGAATTTCCTTTTTACTTTAATGAAATTCGTAAGTATTTCTTAATATGAGGATGTAAAAAGTAGAATAAGCATTGCTATTTTGAAGTTTGTTTGTTTTTTTAAAAAGAAGAAAACATCCAGTTAGTGAACTAATACATTTACTACAGTTTAATTAGTTAAGTTATTAGTTAGTATATGATTTATTTGCTGGTAAACAGATATTTAGTTAATTATAAATTAGTTTAAACTTTAGTTTGTACTTTATAATTCTAAGATAGGGTAAGAGTTTCATAATTTTTGAATTTTTTACTTACATATGCCAAGTTGTTCTCTATCTTATAATTTGAGTCTGTTAGTTAGTCATATTGATTTTTTGATAAATATTTATTACATATGTAATTCTTTTCCCTAAATATTATTCACTAACATTTTCCACTGTATATTTTGGCTAATTCCACTTTTCAATGTACTTGATAGTTATTTCTTAAACTTTGTTAATTTAACTTTTTTATATTTAAAAATACTTGTTATACATAACCTCATAGCCATATACTGCTAAAAAAGATAATAAGATTATAAACTTAATGCACTGTGTGTATACCCTCACACAGTGAAATTGAAATAAATGAATAAAAAACTAAATGTTATGAATTTACTGTAGAGAATGGTACATACAAGTTCATCTTTATGTTTCCAGTTTAATATTAAGGTATTTCAGGTGATGTAAATTAAAACAACAATAGTAAACTTCCCCTTTCCATTTAGAATCAACAAGTAACATTATTGAAGGCATCTATCGTGGGAAAAAATCTGAAATAATATATGGAGTTTTTACAACTCCAGTGTAAGTAATCTTGATTTGGTTGTTGTGTTTGACATCCTTTTACCTTTACATGACTTAATAATGTTTCTCTTTTAACTGTTCTTTTTTATTTTCTTTTATTAATGTACCACATTTCCACTTGCATGTTAAGGTAAACACTGGCCAACATCTTCAAAAGCTTGCAACATAAATGCAATAAAGATAGTTGCACAGGTGTTAAGATATAATTTTTAGTGACTTTTATTTTTCTCTAAAATGTAAACAAAAAACAAATTTTGACCTTTGAAACTACTGTGTTATGTATAATAAAAAATCAGATTTGGATTAAGGCTGATGAGATTTTGCTTTATGTATATATTTTGAAGCTTGACATCACAGCATTGGCAATGTTTTTGCAGGAACAGCATCAGTGGCTCAGCAGTGTGTGCTTTTTCTATAAAGCAAATTTTGGAAACTTTTGATGGATCATTTAAATGGCAGGAGGATATCAATTCCAATTGGCTGTCATTTCCAAACTCAAAAGTTCCTGAGCCTCGTCCAGGACAGGTAAAATTATGATGTTTAAAATATTTTTATTCCATTTTATTCATAAACTACAAGAATGATAATTATAATAATAATAACTTTCAAGCTGTTTTTTTTGTTGGTCAAAGTGATTTTAAAAAGTAGCTAATAATAAATCTAATTACAAAATAATTATGTAATTGGATATAATAGCTGTAAGTTTTATTTAACGCTTGTAATAGGTTTTTATTTATTTTGCACTACTATAATGTCATGTTATAGATAACATCCCTCTGATAAAATATTAATTATATAAAGCTGAAAAAAGTTGGTAGTATTATTGAAGATACTTGTCTTTGATAATATTTAATAGAATAATTAAAATGTTATCATAATAAACTACCATTTTATATTTCTAGTGGTTTAAAGACACGTGTCTGTTGCATAATTTTTTTTAAAGTTTTTGAAAAGTATTAAGAGTTTTTCTCCATTGTTTTAACTATGCACAGTTCACGTTATGCTTGTTTAATTTGATGTAAATATTACCTTAAAAAAAATTAAAACACAAATTTTGGTTTGACCAAAAAATCACTCGAGGAATGTGTTTGAGGTTGATAAAAGAATATCATAGCAGCATGATTTTGATGCTGTAAATAATTACTGATAAGAAGACTTTTGTGTTTCTCCTGTCACCAGACAATTGGTTTCAATTTATATTTATTAATTAGTTTGATCAACTATAAGATGACTATATCAGAACCAAAATAGCAACTTTAAAATTAGTGAAGCTAGTTTGATAGGAAAACTAACAAGAAATATATAATTTCATAAATCATTATACAAGGAAACCAAAACTTAATGATTATAATGCATTGAATATTTTTGGCCATTTAGTTAGTCCTAAATCTATGTACAAAGTCAATAATGTTCATAAGTGTAAAAATTAATAATACTTAAAATTATGTAAACATTATGAGCAATTATATTACACTAACTTTTAAGAAAACTTAATTTCTCAATTCTTACAAAACATGCAAAAAAACAGTCACTTACACCTAAGATCTACACTACCTGTAGATATTTAAATACATTAATATACTGTAGTTTATTTAATAATATCGGGAAAATGAAATTGAAAATGCATCGATTTTCCATTACATAAATTTAGAAAAAAATGTATTAGATGTCATTCTGTTTTTCTAAGCAACATTTTTCATACCATAAGCCTTTGCAATAGTGCTGTGCAACTGAACTGCCCCATTGTTAATCCACCTATTGAAAGCAATGAACTTGTCTGGGCATGTTATGGCAGGTACTGCAGGTAGTTAACTGACTACACCTTACGTCTCCTCATTGTGTGCTGTTTCCAGATTACAAGTTATTATCTGCATATAGCATATTGAGAACAGTTCTCAAATGGCTTGGCAGGTATAAAATTACTTTCAATTTTTTAGCAATATCAAACAACGAACAGTCACAAATTCATTATGTACCTCTCTCAAAATGTCTCTGTGAAAAATGGATCCAATCAAGTTTTATTGAAACAGGTTTCTAATGATTATCATTTGTATGTTCCCATTGATTGCAGTATGATTATTGTTTTGTAATTTACTCATGCATGTCACTTACATAGTGCTATGCTTCATGAATGTGATAAAGAACAAATAACATTTGCTTGTATGTATGTTAGGGTTTCATTTATCACTCGTAAAGGCTTTTTATTTCCCTGGAACTATCATGTGTGGAAAAAAATTTTTGATGCTTTGTATTGTGTAAAGCATCATCAATCATCGTTTAACCACTTAAACTGTTTGACCTATTAATCGTGGTTATTTAAATTTTATGCATATGTTTCTAATTAAACAAATTTCCTTAGAACTACATAAGTACATTACTACTTCAGATATATATAATGAAAAGTTAAATTTGAAGGTAATGTTTGCCTTTAACTGGAAAATGCAATGAAATTTAACCTTCTGTGTGTCGAAATGAAAGCATTTTTTTGTTTTAACATCTTTAAAATAAATATGAAGCCCAGTAGTCTGCTGAATAATTCACGAAAATAAATTAGCAGCATCAGTGCTATATATTTGTCAAATCCTATATAAATATAGATTCATTGGGGTAAGTAAGAGATAACTCAGTACACCATTTTTGTTTTCTGTTATTAAATATCTTCTTAAGTTTAATATCCTAGTCTCAGGGTTTGAAATATTGAAACATTTTTCCAGGTATTGGCTTGTTTGTTTCATAATAATAATAATACATTTTTATGAGTACTGTTATATTAACAGTTTCAAGTAAAGATATTTTTTTTTGGGGCAGCTGAATGCTAATTAATGATTTAAGCTAATATGAGAAAAACTGAAGCAGTTAATCTGAAATACATTGATTATATTTTTGTTATGAAGCTCGATGTAGTAGTAGTAGTAGTTTTATAATCATGTGCTGTCATTTTAGTGTGTGAATGACTCCAGAACTTTACCAGAAATGACACTGAATTTCATCAAAGACCACACTTTGATGGATAAGGCAGTTCCTTCTTTCTGGAATCAACCATTGATTCTTCATACTGGCTTTGGGTAAGTAGAGTACTTTCTCTCAACTTGCACATGAAGATTTAAACTTTTGACGTTTCATAGTGTTATGTTTAGAACATTTTCCTGACAGCTAACATATTCACAAATTAGTATGGCTCTGTTAGATATAGCTGACAATGGAGAGTTTTATTCCTATACTTGAGGACTTGTGTGCATCACTGTTCTCTGAATTTTATTCACAAGGGCACTGAATCAGTTAAATAAAAGAACTGCCAGGTTAGACAAAAAAAATTGATTTGAAGGATTAAATAGATCCAGTTTCATACTTAAGATGTAAGAATATATTTATGTATGTATGTATGTATATATATATATATTTAATAAGGACTATATGAAATCTTAATTTGTAATTTTTGAATTATTTTGATTCTCTTACTAAAATATATTTTATATACCAACCAGAGACAATTGGTTGTATTTGATGTGAAAAGTTCAATCTTGTTTTAACTAGTAGAGATAATTTTGTTTGAAATGATTGATACAACTTCTCCTAAACTTTATTTCTAGACAAGTTACAAAAGCTTTAACAACAGATTGATATTACATCATTTGTTATTTCTGTCATGAAATATCAGTTTATTGATTATTGATTTAGATACAGAAATATTTATAATGACACAGGTCCATTAAGAGTTTGAGGTCAGGGACAGATTATTTCTTGTTTCTGTAATTGAAAACATAACCTCTCGTTGTTTAGTTGTTTTAATCAACTAACTCCAGACACAACTTCTTACCGCAGTATTGTTTTATTGGTGATAATGTGATAACCTTAATGTAACCATAAGTAATATATAACTAATAATTGAAGTTTAGTAGTACTTTTAATTTCAAGTTATAGAAAAGTAAGGCCCTTATGTTTGCAAGTTTTTTAAACTATTTGATTCACAAACAGGACTTATTTTGGTCATTAGCATTATAACCCTATAATTGAAGTCTATTGAAACCGTACTGTATGATGTTATAATTAACCTTGTTTTGTTACTTTAATTTGGATTAAGCAGAAACTGATTAAGTGAGTTTGAAAGTGAATATTTACTTTTGAGGTTTGGCTGAATAAGGTCAGAACTTGACTGTAGAATAACAGTACCTTGCTTGTTTCAGATGCTAAATAGAAAATAATTGATGCTGATTTTGAAGTGGTATACAAATAATATAAGATCAGTTCATTTTACAGTTTCTTAAGTTTCAGGAATATGTAATATTATTATTTTGTAAACAATTCATTTTTAAAACTTGCTTTGATGTAATTTTTCCTGTTGTTATAAAATTTTTTTTGATATTTTGAACCATACACTGACTTACAGTTTGTTGATGGTGTGGGATAATATCTGTCAAAATGATGGTTAGGATACTTAACTCGCAATCTGAGGGTCACAGGTTCAAATCGCCATCAGCTGTGGGGGCATTATAATGTGACGGTTAGTTAGTGGTGATGACTTGCTGCCTTCCCTCTTGTCTTTCACTGCTAAATTAGGGATGTTTAGTGCAGATAGCCCTTGTGTCAAACCAAACTGTCAAGATGGATAAACCAAAAGCAGTCATCCTAATATATTCGTTTTCTTAAGATCATGATGCACATATTTTCTGTTATATTGAGAAATAAAGGCTTATGTTAGGGCAATTTTAATGTAAATATATACTTATAACTGAAGATTTTTCATGGTAATTAAAACTTGCATAATCTCAACATGTACATTTTTGTAAGTTGTAATTTTTTGTTCAAAATTAAAAGTATTGAAGAAGTACATGTCTCAAAGGGTTCTACATTTTCTCAGTGCTCAGGTAAGTGTATGTACAAAAATAAGTATGTGGTAGAGAAACATTTCAAACTTATTTATCTTGTTAGTTTATTCAGTTGTTAACTGTGAGGGCCCTGTTTTGCATGTGGTCCAATGCTGTTCTTTTATTATTACAATTATGTTGAAAAAGGTACTTTTGAAAGCAGAAGTTGCATGAGAAGAAAATAAGAGATGACCATTTTGACTATACACTCTTTTTTGTTTTTAACTGAAATTAAAATTTTGTATTTTTTACACTTTGGTATGTGTTTAGGGAAGATATTTAAAAATCAAACTTTTGTTTTTAGGTATCGATACACTTACATAACTGTGGATCCACAGATAGAAACAGTTGATGGCAATAGATATGATGTACTTTTCATAGGAACAGGTAAGAACTGATCAATTTTAGCATGCAAGATTGTTTTGAAGTTTATTCTTTGGGAAACCATTTTGTGTTATTTTCATAGTGAGAGTGAACATGGAAAAGATTAAAACAACCCTTGAGGTTTGTCTGCTTAATCATGTAAAACAATATTGGGTTTAAATTCCTGAATGTATCAAGAATAAATATGATACACAGTGGTAATTAAAGCAGAAAATAGCTTGGATTCTCTAGATTAAAGAAAAAATAAAAGTATGAATACAAGTTGATAGACTAATTCAAAGCTTGATGTAAAAATAAAAACTGTTATCATCAGGATAGCATATGGTAATCTTGGAATAAATAATACAATTTCCCAGGTAATTTAAAAGAAATACAAAATGTCTTTATCTATAGAGAAGTAAACTTAAGGTGATATTTAGAAAAGTATTAATAAGCATTATTTTCTTAGCACTTCTGGTGATAACACATACTAAACAGCTTACAAAGCATGTAATTTGAAATGTTTCAGATAATGGAAAAGTAATCAAGGTTGTCAATGCTGCCAGTGCATCAGGTGATGGTAAGGTGGTTCCAGTAATTATTGAAGAGGTTACTGTGTTCCAGAATGGAGCTCCTATCACTAGTTTGTTGGTATATAACTCTGCTTTCCAATTCAAACTGGTTGTGGTTTCTCAAGATGAAATATACTCCATTCCACTACATGATTGTGAACGTTACGCAAGCACTTGCAGGTTAGCTAGCTCTTTGTCATTTGATCTGTAAAGTAGGATTTTATAATGATGACCTGAAATGTAAGGTGACAGCTGTTATTACTTTGTATTATTGAAACTTATTTTTTTTCTCTAAGGTTGTTTTTAGTACAACAGGTTGCAGGTTAGCTAGCTCTTTGTCATTTGATTTGTAAAGTAGGATTTTATAATGATGACCTGAAATGTAAGGTGACAGCTGTTATTACTTTGTATTATTGAAACTTATTTTTTTTCTCTAAGGTTGTTTTTAGTACAACAGGTTGATCTGACACTGGAAATATAGTCATTAGCTTTATAGATTGATTAAAAAATATCATATCACTCAAGATATTTATAGTATCTAACAAAGTTTTCATCATTTGAGGTTTAGTGTAATAATGTTTACCCATCCTTTTTTATTATCACGATGCCTCAATTGATATTTAAATATTACAGTTGAAGAATAGGGTGAAACTGTTTTTTAATAATTAAGATGAGACTTCAGCTGAGGTTTGGTTGATTGAATCTTTTAAGTTTGATATTTGATAAATATTAGCTTCAGCTAAATTACTTGGCCCATTATAATGAGAATTTAGTAAATAATATTTAATTTAAATAGAAGTGTTAATAAGGTTTCTTAAGTTACATACCACTATCACATGTGAATTATTAACTGTTGTTTTATTGTGTATTTTGCAGTTAATAAGTTTCAACATTGACTATAAAAGTGAGGTTTATGTGTGTGTTTCAGTGATTGCGTAGGCTTACAGGATCCATATTGTGCATGGGATGAGAGTCGTCAACGTTGCACCAATGCAGGACCAAGGTTGGTGTTTATCTAACATAGTAGATGTTATAGTTTGTAATTTAGTCATTTGAGTTATGCAGTCAAATTGTTAAAATTATTTTAAAATTTGAGAAATGTGTGTGTGTGTATATATATATATAAAAGACTGTTGTTTGCTTCTTTAAATTTTGTAAGTTTATAATATGAAGAAAATCTAAATTTTGTAATTGTATAATATGAAGAAATCTAGAAATTCTATTTATATACTTTGTTTTGTTTGTCAGTTAAACAATAAATATAAAACTTAAAAATCTTTCTACTAAGCTATAATTTTCTACAAACAGGAGAGAAATAGAATTTCTGTGATCAATAAACATGCATTGTTTCTTTTTTTTTTGTAGGGGATGGATTAGAGGAAAATTTGTCCAGAATGTATCTCATGGTTGGGACGAAAAGTGCCCTGAGAGTAAGATCTGAATCGTTTTTATTTTCTTTCTTAAAGTTTTGTTTATATTGAAGATTTTGTTAATAATAACAGTTTTTATGCTGTAATGCTTCCTAAGATAAGTTTTTAAATAGAAATGAAGCAGTCCTACATTTGCTTGAATAATTGTATTGTTTAAGAACATTTTTCTGTTAAATTGTTTAAAGGTTAGATATACCTTATTAAGAAACTTTGATACAAGCAGAAAAAAAAATACTGAATAAACATTCTTATTTGTTGAAATATCTGGTACTTTTGAAGAAATCACAAGTGTTTTCTGTCATAGAAATATTTGTATGAATATTAAATACCTGGAGTAATCAAGTTAAATCCATTGTTAAATGTCTAGAAATCAGGTTAAAAAATAAACTAATAATACATAAGTGAGGGCATGAAAATATGGGAATTAGCAGATAACCATTCCTAAAAATAAAGCTAGCCAATAATTATCATTATAAGCCATCTGCAAAGACATTAGCTGCGGGGAGGGGCAAAGGTGGTAATAGTAATCAAACCTTTGAATCACAGTAAATTACAAGTGTAAATGTAATAGTCAATTTTCAATAAATGATAGAAAAAAATACAATTACTGTAGTATTAAGAGTTGCAAGTAAGATTAATTTTATTTATGGAAACGAAAAAACATGACACTCATATGTGTTTCTTTTTTCTACATTCTATTTTATATTGTATAGAATAATATCATAAAGACATTCTGAAGGGTTGATTTAGGTATAAATAGCTTGAGATTGCAAAATATCTTTCATAATGTGCTACGCAAATGCTTAATGAGGATAGAAAAGTATTAAATCAGCATTTTGCTGATTTAAATAATACATTTTTGGCAGTCTTCACACTGGAATAATTAGTGTGAAGAAAAAAAAATGGCTAATTTTATACCATGATAATTGTATTTTCCTCTACCTGTAACAAATGAATTGGCATGTGTTAAGTTTAGTGTCCCTTTTTACGGTGAAGACACAACTATGTGCTTCATGCTGTTGTGTTAGTATGAAATCATAAACTTGATCTTCAGAATTAAGCATCCGTAACTTTAAAAAGTAACTTACTCCTAAGTTGTTGTACCTATCACATTACATGAAAGGTAGATAAAAAATTTGTCAATAAACCCAGAACAAGCTGAAGATTGGTTTCATGTGAGAATAATCAATTAATAAGCCCAACAATTAATCAATTAGCAATTTTCACCAGTGTCTCAGGTTGAGATGTACGTCGTATCTAATGTCATGAAATATAAGGGTATCTTAGACAATAAGATATTTGCACATTACTTTGGTAAAATGTACTAATTTTGATTGCAAATCATAATCAAAATATCTAGATTAAATATTTAAATGTTATAAATACATCACACGTTTTTGATATGCAAGCGATCAATCAAGATATCTGACTTATAACAGCATAATTTGACATTTTGAGATGTTTCAACAAACATCTTGTAGTTCTTATGGAATTTATTAATGCAAAATAGTATGAGAATAGAAATTGGTTTTAAATATCACATTATTGTAGTTACAAGTTCTACCAACATTTTCCTCTTACTATGCTCGTGAGTAACACCTGTAGATTACTTGCCCAATTGGACAAGCTATTTTAGCTTTCATGTGCCTTGACCTCCATTTTACTTGCTCTAGCAATCAGGTAACCGTTAATGTCGAGCTCTGATAGAGTATATCATTGAATGTGAATGTAGTATTGCATGAGAATTTTAAAATGAATGTTTTATTAGAAACTTTACAACATATCCAACTTTAATTATGCATTTTTCAGATGGGCAATTAAAAAAATCATTTAACTGCTCATGTTGAGGGTTCTTGATTTTAGATACTACTGAGGTTATGTTAGGATCTAAATTCTGACTAAAACTAGTGAAAGATTCACAGAAAAGTCTTATAGAACATTTAAATCAAAATGTATGTTTTAAATGTTCTAAAAGTGGATGAAATATGGTAATTATGTTAGTTATCCAGTTTGATTATTACACTCCCTGATATGTCCGCCAGTCAGTTTCTTATTCTGTACTATGGGCTGATATCTGGAGGTTAATTCCTTTTCAATCTCACAATGATTGATAAGAAGGAATTTATTTTAATCTTCTTTCTTGCTCCATCAGGCACTTGAACAGTTGTTGAACACCTGTTTTTTTTTATAATCATTCAAAATGTATAGTCATGTTTGCTGTAAGCTGTAAATCATGAAAGAATTATCTTATGTTGTTGTTTTTTTCACAGTTTTGTTCATCCATCTTTTGTAAGATTCTCATTAAGTTAATACTTTATTTATTTCTTTTTCCTACAGCAGAGTTAGGGACTGAAACAACCCCTACTACCACCAGTGCCCCTACATGTCCTCCTTGTCCCTTAGAATGTGCCTGTCCTTCAACAGAGGGGGCAAGGAATGTTACTGAGCATGAACCTGGTCAGTTTGTCTTCCCAGCTTCATTTGGGATAACAGACTTGTAACAAAACTAATCCTATAGTTATATACACAATAGTGAAGTGAATAATGCTTCAAGAACTACCTCACCTGTTATGCTGTATGCTGTCATCTGTTCCATACTAATTCTCATTAAAACATGGCATAACATCTTTCTTGGCTTATTATCTGTTTGTATCCTCCTACTGGGGCTCTTTGCTTTTCTATACTAATGCAGATGCCACATAAAGAAACAAAGTATATTTTCCTTTTGTACTACATGTATAAATCCAAATGATACTAGTCTAAAGTAAAATATTGTGGTCCAGAAAGTTCATATCACAAATTCCACTGTTGCATATAAATCCAATCCCATATCTTAAAAGTACCAATAATAAAAAAAAAGTAATAAAGGAAAAAAATAACTAATCCTTTTATCTTTCACAAAGTACTATCAAATTTTCTTTTAGAAATTTATTAAAAACATATTGAAGAATGCTATAAATATACAAATTTTTATTTATTTAAGTGCCCCCCAGTGGCACAGCGGTATGTCTGCGGACTTACAACGCTAGAATCCAGGTTTCGATATCCGTGGTGGACAGAGCACAGATAGCCCATCGTGTAGCTTTGTGCTGAATAACAAAACAAACAATATTTATTTAAGTTTGAGGTTTATAGTTTACATTTGAAGTAGACAAATGGGACAAAAAGTTAAGTAAATAATTTCAGCTTTGGGAATGTTATTACTTTGATGGTTAGTCACCTTGTGTGGTTAAGAGTAGTTGTATAGGTAAAAGGTGTTGCTGATTAGTGGTTGTTCTTGCTTTGGCCAGCAGTTCTAAATTTAGATAGTTCTCTCTAAGCCTTGGGTGACACTTTGTACACTGCAGTTCATGTGTCATGCAAGGTGCCATTCAAGTTGAATATACAAATTCCAAGCAGAAGGATTTTTGTCATTCTATTAATGCTGTTATTGGTATAAAATTATGCCCCCATACAAAAGTGAGGGCTAAGACTTTAGTACAGTAGTTTGAAATAAGGACAGAAACTGAACCAGTCAAACTTCTGATATTAACTTATAATGCCAAATTTAAGAAAAATAACTTTCTGAAGATATTATTAGAATGCTACAGCTATTATAATTGTCAGAATGATTATATACAAGTAGATAGATACACTTATTATAAGATTTTAAGTTTAATCAACAAGAAAGTTGGCAACCATTTCAGTTCTATCAACTGTTAAGTTAGGTAGGGATATTTTTATTATGGTAAAGGTATTGATACTTTTTCATTTATGAGTAACAATATAAGAAGACACTTAATTGATGTTTAAAAAAAATTAGGTCTGCCTATAAAAAATAGTCCAAAAACCAAGAAATACTTTAAAAAATAAGCGAGTTTCATCTGCATTTTTGTAGAATACAAGTACAAAAAATAGACCGCACTGATCAAGAACACAACATAAAACAATGTAATATTAAAAATCTTGTTTATAAAACAATATGTTTCGGATGTGAAGGAATTACTATGTTGGAGAGACGGGTTGTGTATTCCACTTGGTGATTTTACAATATATCAGTGCTAGCATTTTGGTAAAACACTAGTTGACCAAACACGGGCTGCCTAGTGAGTCAGAAGTAATTACAGATAGAAAATATATAGAAGCAGCACTAGTAGAGAAACTTAAGCAACTAGTCAATCAAGATAAAAGATAACTTGTTTAACACTCTGTTTTCATTTTTTGATAACATAAATATTTTGCCAACTTTGATATATTATGTCATTTTCATATAGTGTTGGTGTGTGTAACTTAAGTTTTTGTCTTGCTATTGGTGAAGTCCATGCTTCATACAAGCACTTCGCATGTGTCTAACTAATTTTTTAATTATTTTAAGTTTACTGTTAACGTCATTGCTTTTCAACTGTGCCAGATTAAACATATTGTTATTAATGATCAGTATAATCCCTAAAATTTATTTATTGAGGTGGGGGTACATACAGATATTTAAAATCTGTATCTTAATTTGTGTTATTTAAATACATGAGCAAATGCATTATCTGATCAAATGGAAGGCTTGCTTATCAAAACAAAATACTCCAAACTGTTTCTATTCAACACATTTATTCATTAAATGTAAACAGAGACAGTTAACTCAGAATTTGGTATCTTTACAATTGTTGAAGTGCTATATAACGAACATCTTGTTCTGGTTGTGTATCATAAATCGTACTAACACCACAAAGTACTCTGAAAAGTACAGCAGAAACAGTGGTAGGTAAAATGATCATGAGAGTAACCTTGTTATTAAGATTTGATGGTTTATTACTACACGTCATTTCTGTGCAGTATCTTTGTCTCTTGCTTTCAGTCACCTTGTTATTACACTTTTTCTCTTGGTGATTTGGACTTTGCTAAGTTAACTTGCTAACTTCAGTCACTTTACATTAATTGTGCCACATATATTCAGATTGGACAAAGTTTGAATAATTCTGCATCAACCCGAGTGTTTAATTACATCACACAGTTTCATGAATGATCATAATTGATATTGTGGTATCACATCACTAGGTTTGAGTTGTTCAGCTTGGTTTTGGGACAAGCTGTGAAGTGTGCAGTAATATACCCCAGATACCGAGACAGATACAAGTGGCTTACTTTTTGAGTAATTGATGATAAACCCATGCAAGAAGGTTTACATTATAGTTGACCGTTGTTGTTTCCAAATTTGAAACCTTGTTAAAAGCCAAGCTAATTTAATAGTCCTAGCACTAGCTTTTAGCTAGAAAACTAAAATTGTATTATATCTGTTATAAACTTCTATAGGAACTACAAATTATTTTCTTCAGTTTAACATTAAATTGTTTTTGTCATCTTTGTTGTGCTATCAACAAAGTATTCATTTAATTTAAGATTAAGTTTATACTTCAAGAAAAAATGTATTCTGTTATAAGTATACTTTAGGCCATCTTAGAGCTGAGTTGTAACTTGTAACAGACTATAAAAGTTTCATTGTTTATATATTTTTTGATAAGAACATGTTTTTTGAATATCTCAGTATGGGCTTAGTGTTAGTAGTCATTTGAATCTGTTTTATAATCATTTGGCTTTGTACACAATATGAGACTTTGATATCATCACATCTGTTCTTGATTTGGATACACATGTTACTCTTGTTGTGCACTTGATAAATATTTCTGGTCCACCTGTTCAGCTTACCTTGTTTGAATGGGTAATATCAAACATTTAGTATTTCAGTATATTGTGGGTTTTCATATTTTATCTAGGCTAACCATGCACTGTTTAGAAATGTGCCACACTTCTTATTTTAGTTTTCCTTGTGGCATTAATAAGTCAGTGTGGCCAAATTAATTTTCAGTTTCATCCTAAGTACATAATTCACTTTGGTTGGAAGTGATATTATTTAATTATTTCACATTTTCATTACTTATTTAACTAGCCTTGCAGTATTAAACACAGTTATTTTATTTATTAGTCATTTTTCCATTATTTATCTTGGTTAATCATGGTATTAGTTTCTCAGTGTTTAAGAGTATTCCATATCTTCACTGCTTGCCTCTTCTAACTTGTTGTGCAGTTTTAATACTTGATATTATATGGCATATTTCTCCACGACTTATTGTGTTGCTTTAAACTTTCCATATTTAGATATATGTTATTCTTCCATAATCTGCAGTAGTTACATTTTTTGATATCAGTTACTGAGTGAATGCATTCACAGCTTTTCTTTGATAATTTTGTATAAAGCACACTAATATTTAGTTATATTACAAGACACAACATTGGTTTAACTAATACTGGCATTTTCATTGTCAACCAATAGGTAAGTATTTCCCAAACTTGTTTCCCCTCCCAGGGTGCACTGGAACAGTAATATGTATATATATTTTACATCACTAATTACAGCACTCACAGGAAAGTAAGAATAAATCCCCACAAACACCTGGAAATTAATGTTATGGATGCATAAATTTTTAACATTTACCATCTTAATACCATGTGTCCACAGTGTTTCATTAGCTCTGTTATCTAATGTGGTTACACTAGTTTCTGGGTTAAGCTTTATTCAGATGAATAAACTATACAAAACCATCTGTATAATTTGTAGGGGACTGGAGAACACAAATTACTTTTTGGTCTCTATAGGTTGCAGGAAGTATATTTGTTTATATATACCTTTTATAAAAATTATTTTTTGAAAAACAGAACTTGAAATGTCTGTGAAAACCTCTTGAGAACTGGTATATTTTTCTTTTCAGGGGAAGTGTTTATATATATCTGGTTAGTTAGGTGTTTAAAAAGCTACAGGCAAATTGTCCATCATAGGTTCATGCTTAGTTTACATGTGTAATATTGATTGAAATCTGCACCTTGTAAGTGTGGCACACCCAATCACGTGTATTGAACATCAAATATTGTCCTCTGTGGGAGGATATATATTAAATATCTTGTAAGGAAAATAATGGCAGAAAAAAGGTTGGTGACCCCAATATGACCCAACATTGAGCTCCCTCTTTAAATTCCCAATCCCCACATGACTGTTGATCGAATATTAAATAAACTCGTTGGTTTACTACATATGGAGCATGTCAAACTATAAGTCATGGAGCTAATTAAAAGAAAAAAAATGTTGACACAGGGAATACCTTGCATTGTTTTTGTAGAACAGTAGGACTACTGGATTGAATCAAAAATTAACAAATAATTTTAATATTTATAATAAAAATCACATTACTAACTGCAGATGTTTGTTTTTTTGTTTTTCTTACTTTGTCCATTGCACATTTCAGATCAGAGGCATGTGAAAACAGCATATTTGATCTATATTGTGTCCTCCACAAGTCATTACCCAAGAGGCCTTTCCAACATTACCATAATTCATCAGTTGGGCTGGACAGTTACAGACAAAAGGCTCTCTGAAATGCTATTTTGGGCAATGAATTATGTGTTACAAAAAATAGATCTGATATATTGTTTTTACATGCCTCTGATTTTAAATCCATAGTGGACAAATTAAGATTTTATTTAAGAAAATATCTGCAGTTAACACTGAATGTTATTGCAAGTTTTAGGCTTATGGGTTTCTAATGCTTCACCATCTTTCTATGTTTAAATTGTAACAAATAATTTTTCTTTTTATGTTTTTTTAATGTAATTTCTTTGTTACGTGACACTTTATAAAACTAGTTTCATAATGTTTATAAACATTACAAAATGTTTTAAATCATTAGCAACATGCAGTCTACTCAAAAGCACAGGGATTGGTGGTAGTAGTGGTAATGGCAGCTTCCCTAACAGTGACTGTATCTTGCTCTTCTAATCATACTTTTATTCCTCTGACTTTGAAAAAGTTGCCCTTAATTATATACCTAACTTTCTTTCTTACTGTTAACCACTTTATCTTTTCCTATTGATTAATATCACTTACTCTAGGTAAAATAAGATAAGAATGTAGCCAAATATCAAATGCTTTTATTTGAGATTTAAAACTTTGTAATATCTAATAGAAGTTTTAGCATTGTTTTTTTTGTATTGCATTTACTGGTGTTACTTACCTGTTTAGTTGAATTCTGTAAAAAACCACATATAATATTTGTCACCTTGATGATTTTGTATTTTGTGGACTTTCAGTTTATTGTAGTTATAAATATCCAGTGTGTTGCATGCAAGTTACAGAAAAGGAATACATATCATTAGATGTTCGACATAATTATGAAACATTTCCTGGAAACTTGCAATGACTAATTTTTCTGAGGTTTCTGTAGCTAATTTTATGCTGCAATTATATGAGCTTTTGTTTATTAAGTTTAACATTCAGTAAAAATTCAATTTCTAAGCCTAAAACAGTTTTTAAACAATTTTAATTTTATGATATCTATTTTTACATTTCAAAGTTTTTCTAACGTCCTCGACTTTGAATAAACAAATTGTAGCACAGGAATTTCATGGCAGAAGATGGTTTGATTGTCTAGAAAATATTACAAATATGTTCAATAACATTTAAGAATGATGAAAGTCAGCACTTAAAGATAGGGCTAGGTAAAGTCAATATTAGTTATTAGCTGTCTAAGATGCAAATAGTTGATCTACCTTGCTTTATATAAACTACTACTCTGCTAATCATGTCCAATATTCATTTGTAAGCTCAGCCTTAGAGTGGAGTGATTTGTAGAGCAAACTAACAGAAAATGAAGAATTATTTTAAATTAATAGACTGTATGATTAATTTCACACTTCACATAATATTTAATCCAGTAGGACAATGTTGTAAAACAGGAGTTGCTTCGTCTGTGCATGCGTGTTTTTCAGTTATAAACTGTTATTTTATTTCTATGTTGTGTTGAACACGTGATACTGATGCTTTGTATCTTGTTTCACTAAAGAAATAAGTCTTAGAATGTTGCTTTCATCAAACTATTCACACATTGATGCTTTGATTAATTTGGTTAAATCTGCTTTAGAACGGCCTCCCAGCTCTGACAGTTCTCCTGGTGGTTCATATTCACATCATCAGGCTAGTCGACACGACGGAGATAAAGAAGCAGATGTAGTATCAACTGTAGACAGCCAACTCGGTGATAATGGTAAGCCCCATTCCTCTGTAGCAGTGGCCGACTAACTTGAATTTACTTTTTCACTGCCCTCTTATATATAACACATGCATTTCTCAACTGCTGCTGCTATTCACACAAAATGTGTTGTTGTTATTTCTGTTACACCATGCATGCTCAAAGATTTCTAAGTCAATCTAATTAAAACACAGTAGGAATCTGTCAACCAAATCCAAAAGATTACTCATGTTATGTGTGATCCTAACAATTTTCTCATTTCTCGTCATATGTATTTAGTCATACATGTGACCAACGTGCTTTAAACAGTTTCTAGATTCTACTTTTGGTACATATGTGTGAGTGTGTATCTATCTATCTATGTATGTATAAAAATATAAATCTCTCTCTCTCTCTGTTTCTTTCTATCATTATATATTATATTTCTTCACTTTGAAGTCATTTAAATACTTAAGCAGTATTGAATCTTTTAAAAGAAAACTTGTGCACGTAAACTACTAACTAATGGTTAAGCAACAACTGTTTGCTTCTGTCTATATCTTTATGTTATATAACAATAATTTTTACTTATATGTTTGTTGTGTGTGTTATTAGATTTACAGCTGATATTTTATTGTTTATGTTAATATTGGTCATAATATCTTGGCAGACTTTCTTCATTATCAGAGGCACAGTTTTCGTATCTTAAACAAACTTGCAGGAAAACCAGTAAAATTTATTACGCTTACTGACAATTCAAAACCATGTTGTGTTTGGATTATTTGAAAGCGAGTAATCAAAGATAGGTTTCTGATGTAGAACTGAAAGATGAGAAATGTACAATCCATACAAGAAAGAAGGATAGCTCTGGAAAATAGATTAAGAAAATTTTAATAATTCTAGCTTACAAAAGATCTATATATATGTATGATTTTGTTAGCTTTAATCTTAGAAGTATGGAAATTGTAAAACAAAAAGTTGTGCTTTTTTTGTTTTTGATACCACCAATTTCCAAACTTCAGTGTTTTCAAACTTTTCATTAAGTAATAAACATATACAAGGATCACAGCTGTATTTCATATGTATACAGATTCTGTTGAGGCAGGTGGGAAGTTTGAGTATTACTACTTCCCCAAATTATAACTGGGGAGGGGGTGCAGTATAAAAAAACTAAATTAGTGTTATTAAGTGGATTTTATTATTTTATCCAAAGAAGATATTAATAACATTTATACCAAAAATTTTAAGGCTGAAATTTCAGTTATAAATCTGTATATAGGTAATTTAAGGGAAGGTCAAGCAGAAATTTTGAAAACCGAATGTTATCACATACTCTCACAAAACATTACAAACATAAATAATACAAAGCATTTTGCATTTACTATTACTCTAAGCCTAGAACCACATCAATGCATATGTGATCTGCATATGTACATAAAATACGAAGAACGTAACGAAGCTAGCAGCAGCATATTTTTTAACTCCAATTCACTGCTAATGTACTTTTCTTTCTGCATTACTTGCCTTTTAGTACACTGAAAAATGGTTATTTTGATGTACTGACAATATTGATACAGAGTATGATGAACAAATTACAGATTAGATATTAGTAAATGTCCATGATATGGATTCTAACTCTGAAAGCAAATTAAAATTTCAAATACATGCATATGCTCACCAGTTAGGATGTAAATCGGTACTCTCAACAAATATGTTTCTTACCTGCTTTACATCCCTATTTAAATCTAATTGAATTAAAGTTAAATATTTATTTAAAGATGTAATTATATACATCCTTTGATCAGTTCTTCCAACAAAACAAGGCAACTCAGTTATTGTAATTATTTACATCTTGTAATCAGTTCTTCCAAAAAAGTAAACAAAGCAACTAAATTATTATTACATTGTTGTTTTTTTTATTTTTTTTTTAGCCAGTCAGTTTAAATCATTTCAACTTAGCGAAAGAGAAATAAATATTTCTTCCATTCACATTAAGAGCTAGAAGCAGAAGTAACATAAGTACACATCCTGTAAAGAAATTAAGTTGTTGATGTGGTTTGAAGGTTTAACTAACAATGCCACTTTCTGTTGCTATTGGTACAACTGTAAACATATGAATAATAACAACAAACAAATTCTAGAATTGTTTTCTATTGCAATAAAGTTTTATATTATAAAATGTTAGGAAACCATTCTAAAGAAATTTAGCCTACTTTTGGAAATAGTAAATATAACATCCAAATTAATTTACAGAATCTTTACAAGTTTCAAAATTCCACCTCCCTCTGGAAAAGAAACTGTTCTTGGGCAAGTGAATTTTGTTTCAGTACAGTTGCTTGCTAACACGGAAGACTTAATGTTTCTAGTATTGCTTTAGGTTTGCCAGTCGGGGTTATTTAAAGTCCAATTTTATATGTTCTTTAATTTTCTGACTAAGGCACAGCACTTGTACATAAAGCTAGCTCCAACTAGTATCTGGAGTGTAAGCAGTCTGACTAGTAACTGTAGGACCAAATAGTGATAAAGAAAAAACAACCATGTATATCTTTTGAAGAATAAGGTTTGGTTTGGGGTTTTGATATTCTTAAAATGTTGTATTCAACATTCCAAGTGTGTTATGTATTAATGGTCACATAATTCTGACTTAATAGAAATCTCATTTAAAATTAATTTCTATTTGACTGAAGAAAGTTAACATCAAGCTTATTTATAATTTTTTATTTTCCTTGCATTTTTCCCTGATTTTTTTTTTTTTTAAAGGTTTAGACATACTCGAGTCAGACTGATTTGATTTGGAACTGTTTGCACCACTAAACCATCATTAAACCTACTTAAATTCCCTTGAAAGTTTGGATATAAACATGCCATTCATTTCATTTTAATTTTCTGTTATGGATTTTGCTTTTGTTTTTTTCTCTCTTCAGACTGACCAATTGTATTTGTTTTCTGTAATGAGCAGTCAAAGTATCACACAATTTTTATTGTTTTTATAAAAGAAATAAGGTTCGTGAAGAAGATTGAGTAAAATCATATTCCTGAAAAGACAAGTTAATGGAAATATAAGAAACTCTAGATGCACAAAGCATTCTCAAATTGATTAAAAGTGAATATTAAGTGTGAAGTTATAGTTGTTACATTTGTACTTTAGTTATTTATTCTTATATAGCAATTCATATCTGTAATCTTAAATACTTTTGAAAATTTCTGAACACAAATGTACCATTATGGAGGAAAACATACACTTTGGTTTATTAATTTATTTACTCATTAATAGCATCCCATTGAATACCATGTAAATTATTCTTACTTATAAGGCTTTAAAATTGTCCTTACTGAAATGCCTGAGTAACCTGAGGGAGAATTTATTTAACTAGGTAGTTTTTCCTGTAAACAAAGATCAAGTAATTTAATCCACACTTGTATGTTTTTTAACTGATGTATATTCATAAGAATTTTTAAACATGTGAAAGCACTAATCACACTTCAAGAAAACTTTCCAATACGAGCCATATATTACATTTTAACAGTGTTTCTAACAGACTAATAATGTATCTATGTTACAAAGAAAACCATATACATACATATATGTATATAATAATTAAATGCATAAAAACAATTTCTGTTTACTACAGTGAAGCTGCTGTATATATTTAGGCTACTTAAAAGAGAACTGTCTGTGGCTAGATAAAGACTCAAGTAGGAGTAATTGAAGTTCCTAGATCTGTGTTATTATTAACACATATACTTCACAAACACTTGTGCAAGTAGAACAACTTTTGAACATAATATTTTGAAAACTTTTGTACACTATCCATAGGTTGTGTTCTTGCAGTTGAAAATTATGACTTACTTATACTCTTATTTATAAGAGATGGAAAACTAAGCATTCTTGTTCTGGTTGGTTTAACAAGATATTTACACAGCATTGAGAGATAAATATATTTCACAATGATAAAAGTTTTAAACCTAATAAAGAAAAAAAAATACTTCACAATGCTAACAGTTTTAAACAACATATTTGAGAATGCCTCAGAGTCCACCAGTTTTGAACCAAAAAAGGAGATACTTCCCTTAGAGAACCAAAACATTGTAATGAAACTTGTAAAATGATCTGAGCTTGTATCAAAGAACACTAGGGAACTGAGATTTCATTTTAGTTTCTTTTCTGAAGTCTTGATAAATGGACAAAGAATAGGTGTAACTGTGCTTGTATATAATTCTTTTATTCACATAACTGGTAATTTTTATTTGATGTCTTTGCTGCTTGAATTAATCTTAAATGGTTCCCTGTTTTATAATAGTGTTCACATATATAAAAGTTGCGATGTTGTTTTAATGTTCAGTTTGACAGGTTACAATTTACTTCTCATTAATGTTAATCCATAGTTAAAATACTAGGTCTGTTAAGCTTCTGCTCTGGCTAATCGTTATGAATCTTTTGAAACATCTCTAGTCATAAAATTTATTTTTTTCAAAGTGGTTTTCATGGCCACTGTGCTGCTTAGTCCAAATGAAATTCAAAAAAAATGGCTAACTCACAAACAGTAAATGAATTGTTATTCATTCCGTTGTTCCTTGTGTAAATATCATTGTTATAAAATATGAAAAAGTCCTTTTTCAATAACTTTTTAAATTCAAACCTATGAAAAAGAAGTTTCAGTCACTTAGATGCCCGTGTTTAAACATTTATTGTAAAATTAGAAGATATGTAGAAAGCAAACTTTTCTTTTTTGTGTTCAGTTGATAGAACTTTTGGTAGATGATGTGACTCTCCCCAGAGAACCCAGTGGGTTTACACAGATTGATACCATAAAGTGTTCACAGTGCTTGATTACTTGGTCATGCATGGTCGCTAAACATAGGAATATTCAACAGTACCACGGTGAACTTCATTGAAAAAATCTTCAGTTTGACTAAAATTGCTTTTAAAGCATGATAAAGGTGCACTAGAATTTACCTTTTAAAAAAATGTATAGCAACTTTATGAAATGTGGCCACATGTGAACAGAAACCATCTGAGTAGTTTATGAAGTATATTCTCCATGAATATTGGCACTTGCCAAGGAACTGCACGTCTTTATTTTATTTGATGTTAGAAACCTGTCAGCACTGAAATCTTGATAATTGATCACAAATTTTCTGGTGTGATGAGAACCTTTATCCTGTGTAGAAGTCTCAGCTGAATATGATCTGGAGGCAGGCAGTTGAATGATTCAACTGTGATTCTGTTGTGTCAAATATGAATGATTGTGGCATGTTGAGTAAGGGATCAGTCTGTAGAACATTTGCATGTTTAAATGTTCATTAACATGAAGACATCTTCAGATACATTTCATGGTTGTTGGTCATTTGTCCAGTATTTTAACTGAGCAAGATAATGCTCTTTACTATAGAACACACAGGATTTACTTGATTTATAAGTAACAATATCAATATTATAGAACATGCATAAGATTCTTTGGAAAGGTTAATTCAAAAGGTTCAACTACAGACTTTGTAGTTGGCTTTAAACAATCACGTCTAGAAACTAAAAAGGAGAACAATTGCACTAGACATACAACTTTAAGAACGTAGTTGAGAGGATGCCTCACAGAATACCGAGCAGTAATTCAGGTCAAGAGCAGTATTGAACATGTATATATTAATAGAGTGATTATTAAGTTACTGTGACTTTCTTCTACCATTATTTTTTTTTACTTTAAATTCTCATATTTTCTTCAGAAATTCTACCCAGTTGGAATGGCATGGTTTTTTTTTCTTATATTTACACAGTTATTTCTTCTTTGCCTTTTGTCTATTTTTTGTTTGTTTGTTACTGGTGAATGGAAACAATCTATAGGACGTTCTGAAGTAAATAAAAGGGAAAATGAATTAAATGATTCAAATGAAATAATATTTATCTTAATTTTTATTATTTATTTAGTTATATTCTAAGTAACCCATAAAAATAGTTATCAATTTATTCATTTTTTTTAATTAACGTATTCAATTGTCTTGGACTTTAAGGTTTCTTGGTGTATAAATTGCTTCTGTCCACAGTAAGTTTTTCTTTTCTCACTTCAAATTCTAAATTTCTGATTCTTTCCTTTTTAGACTAATGTAAGGAAGGCTTTGTTAACTTTCTCTTTTTTTTCTACCGTAGATTTATTATTTGAACTCAGTTTAATTTTGAGGGCATGAAAAAGTATGTATTTATGCATAAGAGATACAGAATTATTTTTTATGGTTTTGTAACAAATTGCTTTTATTATATTTTGTCATTTGTTAAGAGTTTAACATTATCTTTAACCTCTGATAAAATCTTACTTCAGATTGTTTAAAGATGTGGAACTATGTTATTACTGATTTTCCTTTTTGCTTGTATTCTGTGTGTGTGAGAGAGTATACAATAATGTCATTTGCATGTTTCCCAAAGAGAAAAAGACCCCCATGAAATGTTTGATTCAAACACCAATATAAAAAAATAATTTGCACATGTACACTTTTTTCATGCATATTACATAAAAGTCTAAAAAAAAACAATTTTCCTTAACCACAGAATTCATAGTTCTTGAAAAATTCCAAAAAACATTGCATGTATGCATTTAGTTATATAAATTGCATACTTTAGAGTCAGGTTTTTTTTCTCGGATAGGCTTTTTTTTTTTTACAGCTCACTTTTGGTTTCAACTTGACACACATACTTTTCTGGCCTCTTTTACTTCCATGTATATTATTATTTTTTGGTTCTTTCTTCACTTTCTCTTACCAATGTCTTGATCTTTCACTCTACAATCTTTCTCCTTTTATTTTCTTCATAGTATCCCACTTGTTAGATCTTTAAATAGAACACCTTCTCTCTGGTTAATACCCTTCCTTCAGACTTTAAAAGAATTCTTCATAAGTAGAATGCTTTTTTTTTTCGCATGCAAAATTTGCTTTCTTTTCTTTCTGCTAAAGTTGTTTCTTTCTTAATGTACTTGTACTTCATTGTTTTGTTGATGTAAATAATGCCTTTCCTTGTTTGACTGTGATATTGTTCAAGGATTATGAGTTTTAGGTACTCAGCATACTTCTTATTTTATTTCAATAAAATATCACTTTTCACAGTGAATGTAAACTTAGCTGGTGTGGCCACCATTTGAGGAGTGGAGCTTATCATTATTAATGGTGTAATCGGGTAAATCACAGTTCAAGAAACCTGATAATTCGAGCATTTTATGGAAGGGAGAACTTCTTTTTTACGAAAGTGCTTGGGCTATTTGGTTTCTTTAAATTTGATTTACCTACTTTTTTTTATTCTAAATATCTTGAGTGTAATTTGGTGATATTTTAAACTTTACCCAGGTGATTTAACTATTTTTGACATATCAGCTATTAATAAGACCCTTTGATATGTTGACTGGGTTACTTAACTGATCTGTACTTCAATGTGATGACTGTGTTAGATACTCTTTCTTTACCTCAAACTCTGCTGATCTTTTTGGCACTGTATATGCTAACCCAACGAAGAAGCAGCAGAGGTCAAAGGTTATTACTGGATTGGTATGTTTCTGTGATGCATTACACAAGTAATAACATATCTTTCACATTACTAAAGAAGTGGTAATTTATATAAATGTTGCAATTACATGTTTTTATGTGCTTGAGAAGGTAGTAATTTTTAGCTTCATGTAGAAATTCGTTTTATTTTTCAGTTTTCTTTAAACATTTTAATGGTAAAAGTACATTATGATTTTAAATATTAAGACAATCAGGATTATTGTTTTGAAATTAGTTTAACATTGAGTTATAATAACATACTAAAGAAAGTAAAAACTTCATATTCTCCCAAACCAATGTTACATAGTTGTTTAGTTATCTTTCAGTAGTGTGATTTGCACATTTTAAAATCTTCAGCTGGTTTATTTCCTCAAGGTTTCACTACTGTGCCTCATTAAGTAACACATTTTTTGTGCCGTATCCAAGGTTGTAATGCTGTACTTTGTAAAGTTACATTTATTTAAGAAAACAAAGTGGGAAAAAACTTGTACCACGAAAAATGGCTAATGTTAAATGGATGTTTTAGTGTTCACAATGTTTTGGGCTGAAATGCCCTTCATCTGGTGAATTTAAACTTTAATGGAACAGTTTAAAACTTAAACTCACCAGAGGAAGGAAGTCCCAGCCTCAAAATGTTGCGAATGTTCAACCATCTACTTAACATTAGCCATTTTTTGTGGTATAAGTTTTTTCCCACTTTTTTGTTTTAGATTTCATTTTACAACAGTGTTTTTTTTAGCCATGTTTTTTTAAGTGCCGTATTTTGTATTAAAATTATCACTAGTTTCAATTTTGTTACCTTGTAACCTTCCACATTTTTTTTCTGTTGTACATTTTAAACCCTCACTTGAATCCACATCATCATAGTGTTGTACTCTTGAACCCTCACATTGTCTCAGTGCCTATCCTCTAAACTTTAGTAATGTTATAATGCTTTAAAAGAAACTTCAAGTGTTGTACCTTTTAAAACCTCACTATTTTCAGAGCTGTATGCAGTAAAATTTAACCCCTTGTATATTTCCGTACAAAGTACAGTATCATAAACTTTCATATGGTTTTGGTGTTATGCTTTGTAATGTTTCAGTGTTGTATCATGTAAACTTCCACATTGTTTTAATGTAATATCCTCTAAACTTTTACATGGTTTCAAACAGTATCCTGTAAATTTCCACATGGTTTCAGACAGTATTCTGTAAATGTCCACATGGTTTCTAACAGTATTCTGTAAATTTCCACTTTGTTTCAGTGCAGTACTCCATAAATTTCCACATGACTTCCTACAGTATCCTGTAAATTTCCACATAGTTTCAGACAATATTCTGTAAATGTCCACATGGTTTCAGACAGTATTCTGTAAATGTCCACATGGTTTCAGACAGTATTCTGTAAATGTCCACATGGTTTCAGACAGTATTCTGTAAATGTCCACATGGTTTCAGACAGTATTCTGTAAATGTCCACATGGTTTCAGACAGTATTCTGTAAATTTCCACTTTGTTTCAGTGCAGTACTCCATAAATTTTTACTTTGTTTCAGTGCAGTACTCCATAAATTTTCACTTTGTTTCAGTGCAGTACTCCATAAGTTTCCACATGACTTCCTACAGTATCCTGTAAACAACCAAATGGTTTTGACAGTACTCTGTAAATGTCCATGTCATTTCAGTGCAGTGTACTGTAAACATCTACATGGTTCCAGTGATCTATCCTATGAAGATTACAAATTTTTGGTTAAAATAGTCTGCATAGAAATACAAACTTCTAGTGCCAAAACCTTCAGAATCTTACAGTATAGTTGTTGTAGACCACATATTTCTGCAAGTATGCAGTATTACGTTTACTTTGGTACTTCGGCCTTTGTAGTTTCACGGTGTATTAACATATGTAAAAATATATACATACATATGTATGTATGTATGTATGATAATCTCTTAGTTCTGCTTTTTTTTCTAGATGGCGATTGTTTTGGTTTCTATAACTCTTGTGTTTAGTACTTCTTCACTTTATGCAGGATCATGTAATCCTACCAAGACATGAGACTGGTGCTTGAAAGTATATATTATGGTTTCATGGTGCCATACTATATAGTTCTTTTTATGATAATACCAAGAAGAACATCAGTTTCAAAAAGTTTAAGAAGTTTGCTACATACATATTCCACAAAGCTTCATTAATGAAACAAATTTAGCTACACCAAGTTTCAGTGAAGCAAGCATACAGTTCCACCCAGTGTCAGTTTATGCTGGCATGTGGCTTTACACAGTTTCTGTGGTGTTGACATATAGCTTTACGCAGTTTCTGTGGTGTTGACATATGGCTTTACACAGTTTCTGTGGTGTTGACATATGGCTTTACACAGTTTTTGTGGTGTTGGCATATGGCTTTACACAGTTTCTGTGGTGTTGGCATATGGCTTTACACAGTTTCTGTGGTGTTGGCATATGGCTTTACACAGTTTCTGTGGTATTGTCACATGGCTTCACACAGTTTTTGTGGTGTTGACATATAGCTTCACACAGTTTCTGTGGTGTTGACATATGGCTTTACACAGTTTCTGTGGTATTGTCACATAGCTTTACACAGTTTCTGTGGTGTTGACATATAGCTTCACACAGTTTCTGTGGTGTTGACATATGGCTTTACACAGTTTCTGTGGTGTTGGCATATGGCTTTACACAGTTTCTGTGGTATTGTCACATAGCTTTACACAGTTTCTGTGGTGTTGACATATAGCTTCACACAGTTTCTGTGGTGTTGACATATAGCTTCACATAATTTTAGGGATGTTAGCATATAGATTCACACAGCTTCAGTGATTCTGTGGTACAGTTTCACACAGTTTTGCAGTGTTGAATATAGCTTCATAAGAGTTGTGCTTGAGACTGTTGTGGCTCAGATCTTTCACTTAATGCCTGTATTTTTAACCACGAATAGCAGTTCATAGAATGGCTCCGAGTTTTTTTTCAAATACAAACTTTTATATCATAGCTTCATCTCTTGACCGATTTTGATATTATTTACAGCTGGGGTTATTGAGGATTCCCTCTTAAGAAAGCTTAACAGAATGCTTGTGTAATTTTGTGGTTTTAATATTATGAACTATTAACTACTGTAGCATATAAAGAGCTATTATTTAACGAGTGCAGATTAAATAAAAAAAATTCTCTAATTACTCTACTATTTTTTTACATAGAGATTGTGGTATCTTTTTCTTCACAGATGTATTTCAATAAGGCAGCATATAAAATATCATTGAAATAGGAAAAAAAAAAGTGTGTGTGTGTGTATACACTCACATTACATGATTAAATAGCAATGTATTGTTAATAATGACTTGTTTTCACTATCAATGGTTGTAAAGTAAGAAAAACAGTCATTATTACTCACTATCAAATGTGTGACATTTATTTATTTGGCTTCATGGAAATGACAGGGTAGTGTACACACGTTCACCATTTGCCTTGCAAGTCTACTGAATAAAGGCTAACAGCGAAGCGATCTGTACAGTAATGCTATTAAATGTCATTCTTATTTGGTGTCAGCTTCATGTAGCAAAAGTTAAAATGGTTGCAAAATTTGAATTGTTCATTTAATTGCTAATTCATTTAAACTTCTTCTAAAGTCAACACCAGGCAAATGGATATCCCTGCTTTATAGACACATGCTGACTGAAAAGTTAGAAATCCTCCTGTTTACTGTTCATGCCAGTAACAGTTGAATAATCACATGGAAAATGTTTAACTGACATGAACTGGGCCTTCTGATACTGCTGGTGGGAACAAGTATAATATCCCAGGAATATCTAAGCATCATAATAGACCATGTGCTCCATTTTTACCCCAGTGGTGATGGCTACTTCTAGGATGATGATTCTCCCATGCATTCTGCTAGATGTGTGTGTTTTCCCCCCTTGATCACAATATTCTCCATATCTCAATCCCATTGAGAATCTGGGATGTGTTGGAACACATTGTACGAAAGTATAGCTCGTACTATCAACCCTTAAAGAATTGGAGGCTGGAATGTTGGAGGAATGGAATAAAATGGACTTGTCTGCTTTCCAATATCCTTTGGAATCCATGCTGCAGTGTGATTGAACTTTCATTGGAGTATATAGTGACCCACCACAATATTAAGGAAAGGTTTCTAATCTTTTGACCAGTGTTTGCACATAAATATACAAGTTTCTTTCCTTGCAGCTACCATCGTTAAAATCAAGTTGTTTAAACTACCAAACAAACATTGAAAAGCAATCCACCATTAGCATAAGTGTAAGAAAAAATGCTTTAGGTGTAGACATACAAGTCTTTTTAGGTACAGCAGCATTGAATAATTTAGTCAAGAAACTGTCTGATAAAGAAATAAATAAGTTTTTGTTAGAGGAAAGTAAAACTGGTAATTTTTTCGGGTAGAATGAAATCAGTAATTATTTTGTTTAGGGGTGGATGAAAATACTATAGTATTTAAACACCCAACCATTAAATTTCCAAATTTATGAGATATGTTATTAATATTATCAAAATGTTTTTCAGGAGCACTCGCTGGAGCATCAACTGGTTATATGGATATGTATAGTGCTGAGACATTGGCTATTGCAGTAACAACTAGTATTGTCACTTCACTGGTTGTTGGCTTCATTAGTGGCTACATCTTCAGTCGAAGATGCAGAAATGAAGAAGTGGACTCCCCCTATGATGATGGTCACTACCTGGATCAGCGACACAGAGGTGGACCCTTATGTCAGGAACCCACTCATCTGAATCATGGAGAGGGTTTCCTTTCTCCTGGAACCAACAATAAACCCATCAACTTGGTCCTTAATGTTCCACCAAAAAACGGGAATGGAAAGAATGCTAACAGCTCTGCAGACAATAAACCAGCACAGAAAGTGAAGAAAATTTATCTGTAAAGCCAATTTTTTCATATGTACAGTGAAACATTCCATTTGTTGGCTTCTGCTTTATCTAAGACAACATAATTGTGTCTTTGTGATTTATCATGTCTGATCAAAAGATATGCTGGTACACCAGAAACTGAGTCTTTTTGTCAGAGCATCAGGGCTTGTGAATAACAATATAAAATGTTCTGATAAGAAGACTTCTTACTGTACTAAGGGCATTTTCGTGTTCAAGGAATGGATATCTGTAACAAAACTGGAGTTCAGAAGAACAGGACATTTACCTTTAAACTCAGACAAGAGAACTTATGTGTGTGCTGCCTTTGAAGTTGATTAGGACTGATAAATCACCCCTGCTATTCGCTTCTGTCTGTGCTAAGTACATTCTGTTATGCTTAGCATTTATCATCTGATTAATCTTTGTAATTATGTAGAAAATGTCCACGAGATTTTGAATTATACATCTTTGTGCATACAATGCATGACTGTTGAAGTCTTTCCATTCACCTGATTATTATGTAGTATCATTATTTAAGAAACAGGTTAGTTACAGAGATCTCAAACCTAAGAAGTAAAACTTCTAGTAATAAAACAAAATTCACAATTGATACAAAATACCAATTAAGATGGTTAAACAAGTATGTAATGCATTGGAAGATATACAGTCTAGTGCCATCTATGCACAGAGCAGTATACATGATTTGACAGTCTGTAACTTTTTTCACAGAAAGTTGTGAATTACGGATATGTTACTTTCAAGTATACAATTCCACAGTCTTATTGAAATAATGTGATTGTTGCCTGATAGATAACTAAAGTGTATTGAAAATATACTTTGAAAAATTTCACACTTTTTAATGTGCTTAAAAAAAAAAGATTATGAGCAGCTCATAACATTTGCTGAGCAACGAAGTTTATGTATATATTGTGGTAACTAAGATCCTACTAAGAGTTCACTTCATGTGGTAATTAGTAGTAGACACTTGAAACAGTTATCAAAATAAGACTGCTGGTTACAAAACCTTTAGATTTGTAAAACTATTCGGTAGTTTATCGATGGTAAAGCGGCTACGGGCCTAGACAAGATAGTTTTCAGTTTTGTTTGTCAGTCAATATAAATATTATAATTTGGTTCTGGTGCTGTAGAATATCCTTTATATTTGCACAGAAAGTGGCACTTCTTGTTTCGGAAATATCATTATTACCAAATGTATATAGCTATTTGTGCTGGTTTGAATTCCACTTGTAAAACTTCATCTTTCAAGAAGACTGCGGTTTATTCGCATTGTTATCAATCCCTGCATTCCTAGCTAAGATATTTCATGCAAGCTTGTATTGTTGTAATTTTGTGTTTTCTCTCTCATTTTTGGTTTCATGTAAATCATGTTGTAAAATTAATTTTTACAATATTTATTATCTTGTTTAAGAACTCTTTCAAGGCATGAAACAAAACAAATATGTTAGAACTCATTAAAAACTCTGACTGTAGTCAACTTTTTGTGTTTCAACTATAAGAAAATGTAGTGAATCCTTAAATGAATAGGACCATAGTATTTTGGAGTTAAAAATACATGGTAAGGTTACGTTACTGAGACATACAAGTACATGATAGGGTCACAGTATTTTAAGATTTAAAACTACATGTAAGGTTACATTATTTTAGAGCTAAAATCACATGATAGGGGTCACAGTACTGTAGTGTTAAAACAACATGGTAAGGTCACAGTATTTTAGAGTTAAAATTACATGGTAGTGTTACAGTATTGTAGATATAAACTATTTGGTGAAGTCATTCACTAAATTTGACTATCCACTGATATTGACAAAATATGTAAGAAAATTAGTCTGCTTGTAGCATAATTCTCTTACAGGCATTAGTTTGGCCTGTCTCTAGTTGTCATGCAGAGTTTTCAACACCCATAAGGCCATTATGTACAGATGACGGTGTGAATTTTCGGGTGTACCCGTGTTCCCGTCCATTCCACATTACTTGCATTTCTCATTTTCTAACATGTAATAGTTTTGGGATGATTAAGAATGCTAATAGGCTGTTGACACAGCTTCAGTTGACATGTAACTGACTATTCTGTAATTGGCTTGTTCATCCCTTAGTGAAACTGTTGACACAGCTTCAGTTGACATGTAACTGATTATTCTGTAATTGGCTTGTTCATCCTTTAGTGAAACTGTTGACACAGCTTCAGTTGATGTACAAATGACTGACACTGGCTTCTGTACTCGACTAGATCATCCCTCAGTAACCCAAGTATAGTTCTGGTTGTTTTTTGTACAGGAAGAATGTACACATAAAAATCTCTGTAACCTGAAGGATTTGTTCACCATCAACTTAAAACTATGCTATGTATTCATATGCTAGCAATGTTGCTGTTACTTATAGCACCATTTTTATTTTTATCTTCCATCACGCTTTATCGAAGTTTTTATTTTTGTTACTGTTTAATTACTTGTACAGTTTTTGTGAAATTATATATGTTGTTTTATGTCTGTGGGTGTAGGTATACATTCACTGTTGTACCAAAGATGGCTTATTTGTTGTGCTTGTAGTGTTGCCTCGTAAAGTTTATAAGTCACTTACTAGGGAAATTTTGGTTCAATTTCTTATTCCATGGAATCAACAGAAGAATCGTGAGGGAAATAGGTGGATATTGCATTGAAACACTAAATACATTTTTCCACTCCAAGTGATGTTTGCTTAACATACTTGTGAGAAGCTCATTGATTCTTCAGATTCGACTTTTGATGCATTATAAATTATGTTCTGGCATACTTTATAATCTTATAGAAAAAAAAAACAGGTATCTTTGTGTAAGGATAGGACTTGGAAAGCTATTTGTGTCTGAGGAATTTGAGATTCTAAAGTTATTCAGAACTGGATGAATGAAAAAATACTAGTGTTTCAAATAACTTCCATTTTTCAGGCACATATAAAAATAATATTTAGATGTGAACTTTTACCAAATGTTTTTTTAATAGTTTGGTGTATTTAAACATAGAAAGTTTTTGTTCTCTTGTTATAGCTGGCAGTTTAATCTCTTGTACTGTGTAGAACAAATTTTCTATTGTTCTAGAGATGTTTGCTTCCACAAACTTTGTTGATGGTTGCATCATCCAATCTCACAAACTCCATTAGACCATCGGGACCACTGATTAAAAAAGTGGGACAAAATATCTTCATATTCAAGAGAGAGAGAAAAAAAAACAGTTTTATAATAGAATTTTAAACTTATCCACCTTATACTGAATCAATACCATTGTCTTTAAGCTCTTCTCAAATTTTTAACTAGACTTGTGAAAAGATATTCCTGTTTTTAGATTATTGAAACCCTCTTTGAAGACAAAGTAATAGATTATCCCAGTTAATGGCGTACATTGCTATATTTTCTGTCGAGCATAATTTCAGAGATCCCTATGCCATCTCAGTTCTTAACATTGTTTTGATATGTACCAGACTCTCCACTTGTGAAGTTCATAATGCCTGGGTTATTTATATCCAGACAGGTTTGAAATTACTAAGTACCAGAGTAGGCAGGTGCTTATGAGTTCATGGGCTCACTGTAACGGCCACTTCAGATAATTGTTTAAGTTGGAAACTGTAGTATTTTAAAAGCACTAGTTGTCTTGCTGGATCAATTAAAAAATAAATAAGGGCTCAATGGGCCCACTATGGTCTTCATCCGGCTCTAATAACATGTCAACTGGTCAAGTTCTTAATACCCTTGTTATGCATTATGAATTTTTAGACTCCGTGTGAATACGTTGCTGGTTTTAACTAAACCAAAATTAAGGTTTATAAGCAATAGTTTGTAACAAAGAAAGTTAGGCCAACGGTATTGAAATCAAAATTAATCAATATAATTAGTAGAAAAAAAGAACAACATGAAAGCCGTCCAAGACCAGACTTCCTCCACTAACACAATTGTTAGTGACACTTTTAAAACTACATCAAAATTACACAAGTAGCTGTTCTTAAAATTAACGTTCTTGTCAGTTTAGTTATGAGTACAAAAGTAAAGAAACTGAAGAATCAAATGTTATTTACCCGAGCTATGTCAAGACCCAAATCATTTTGTAAAACCTCAGACAACCAACGGTATTCACGCTATGGAAGTAGGAATAACAAAGTTTTCCACTACGTAAAAGCTCTATTAAAGCACCATAAATTGGTTCTTTCGTCAGTTCTTAGAAAATGATTATGTAAACAGTCACCCGCAAGTTTACCAAATACATCACAAGTCAGGAACGTCTTGGAATTTACGTTTTAAATGTATATAAGTAGTGATCGCGTGTCCGTTGTTTTTCACGTGCTCGTCTTCAGAGGTCTGTTGTGGGAGCAAATGTTAAAGCTTCAGATTAAAAGCTACAGAATTAGGTGCATCAAAGGTTGAAGAACGATGTTTACTGTGTTACTCAGTTGCATTGTTAGGCCCCACTTCTTACAACAAAATGTATGTATATTCTGGCATGATTTAGTGAAATATTTGTAATGTTGGACTTGTACATGTGGTATAGTACGTAGGCTTAACGCATACATATTTAGGTCAGTTGAAACTAACCTAAGTCAAACAATATTTATGTTGAACGGTTCGTGGAAATTTTTAAACAGCAGTTGGCTATATTTGCTTTTCAACGTGAAGTCACATACAATATTGAATGATTTACTTGGATATCTTTTGACATTAGGCTTATTGTAACACGTCCTACGAGGATGGTTTTTTTCAAGTGATACATTAACCGTATTCCTTTATTATTAATACGTAAATTATACAAATATTATCGTGAATATCCAGTATTGACAGCCATTCTTTAATGTGAATTTAATTTCGAAAACGTTTTATAGTTTGTTTGCACTACCTCGAATTTCTAAAATATTTGTTGAATTAGAAAATAAGTGTTCGCATTGTAAAGCTTTGTATAGCATTATATGCTGTAAATCTGCTTTTGCCTGAAATAAAAAATTAAATCCATTCTTGTCATCATTTTTTTCTTTTCATAAATTGATCAAAGGTTGTATAGTATTCTTAAAATAGTTTCGTTAATTATTTTTTTCAACATCTTTGACGAAGTACATTTAAATTTAGTTATTAAAAATGAGTTTCATCAGCGCGTGAGAACTCGAACAGCTACGATAACCTAAAATAAAAACTATTTTGAATGAGTTGATAGATAATTCGTCAAATGATAACGTCTTTCATTTGCCTAAGTCAGAAGATAGCAACGCTATTAACGTAGCCGGGGAAAATAATATTGTTGATATATTTAACGAATGACGTATAGCGGTAACGCAAAGTTTAGTTTGTAACCTCAATCCAATCGTTCGTCGATTTTTTCACTGGCTTCTAATCGTCTAAACTCTAAGGTAATACAACTAGAATTATTTTAAACTTTGTATAAAGAAGTTTGCAGGTGTGATAACATAATACAACAGAACCAAAATGTTATACTCGCATCCTTATACATCATTGTATGGAAAAAAAAGGTTATGTCCACGAAAGAACCCACCATATCTCTTGGTACCTTTAACCAGATATTAAATGAGGAGTTGAGATTGATAAAGGTTTGGAAACTTTCAACCATCCCTCGGAATCGTCTGTTTTCGCAAGAAAGATGGCCAAAAAAATGGTTTGTTTGTTTGAATTTATGCGCAAAGCTACACAATGGGCTATCTGTGCTCTGCCCACTACGGGTATCGAAACCCGGTTTCTAGCGTTGTAAGTCCGCAGACATACCGCTGTGCTACTGGGGGGCTAACCTGTAGAGTCCTCAAGTGGGCTCGACATATCTAAACAAGTCTTGGAAGCTGGCGTCCATTTCCATTGGAGGATCTGTCTGTATAAAGTTGTCTAAGAGTAGCTCCACAATTCTCCAAAGCTTGTAAATCAGGATGGAAATTAAGGTGTCATGGTGGTCAAACTGGGAACGACAAATAATGGAGGAAATAGTTCCAAAGGATATCGTTTTTAAAAAGTGCGATTAGCCTCAGTAGTATTGGTAGGTTACAATTTGCTCAAAAGTACAATTAAAAGGTATCGAGATTACTGTAAATTACAGATAGATTGTGCAGATAACCCTCGTGTAGCTTTTCGCGAAACTCAAAAAGAAACAAACCCAAATTTTAAACTCGCAGGCTACTCCAGTACTTCCCAAACTTCAATTATTCGCGTACCACCTGTACCGTTATTTACGTTTTACTTAATATTATTCTTTAAATCGACTCACTTTTCTTATTTAAATAAATTTATTTTAAAAGGAAATTTCATAACACTTGGATAAATGAGAATCTTCATCTAACACTAACTAATGAACATGGTTCTTGGTATGTCATTGCGCATGCTCTCTGAATAGCGGCTAGCCAGTGTTTAATTGTCGGCAGATAATGTAATAACCGCATTAAAATTTGTTTTTTCTTAGCATTTTTTTAATACACATTAAAATAAATATATAACTATTAAAATAAAAAGTTGTCCGCGCAGATAACATACTGTGTAGCTTTGCGCGTAAAAAAATAAAAATATCTGAGAAGAAAAGCATAAAATGGTGTTTCTTGGCTCTTAGTTTTATTTGTAATTATTCTAAGAATAATTGTTTCAACAAAAACCAGTAAAAATGGAAGAAAAATTATGTGTTACAATTGCTTTATTAATTAAGAATAAATACTTCCGTATTAAAGGCAATTCTGCTTTGAAATTAAATAAACAAATGTTTCAATGACAAAATACAACTATCTTTATATGCCCTGATCTTGAAATCTGAAATATTTTATTGAAATGTTTGAATATATGTTCCTATGGGCCTTTATAAATATAAAAAGAAGGTTACCTTTTAAAGTAATGTTTGTTGTTATTTCTGTGGAATCCTTCTGAGGACGATCAGCGATGTATAAATCAATTTTAAACTTGCCGAAGAAGATTAAAAAGTTCATCCTCAAGAATTATCATTAACTTCTGATCAAGTGGGGGACTTTATGGAACTATGATGTAATGGCCGCTTCCCTAGCAACTTGGTAAACTTTGGAGCTATGACATCATCGATTTTGATGGCATTACCCCCTCCCAGAGTCCGTCACGTGTGTGGCGCCCTCTAACGGCGTGTCTTGCAAGTGATGGGATAACTACTATCGAGTAAGAAACTGATTATTTGTATTCATTTTTATCTCTCAAACAGATACAATGAATATATAATGTTTTATTATGCATTTACAGGTTTCTTTTTGAAGTTTCAGTTAGTTGTAGAAAAAGCTTTCAACTCCTTTAAATATTATATTTTTGCATGATTATTCAATACTTTCAGTTTGATATCAATCTCGTGTTCAGTGGTAATTTTATATGCAGAAAATTCACACATTCTTCTACAATAATTCCATAATAACACTTTGACGCCTTAGGATATCTTTCTATATGCTTTATTGGTGAATAACAGAAAAATACATATATATTTCTGTTAGTGGTTACAATTATATTCTGTTACTTCGAATTGAACTTATAAAAATGTTACCAACTGCTAGAATTTTTCTAAGTTAAATGTAAGTCCATAAGAGGTACCTACGTGATAAGTAAGGAGAAAGAGACATCTTTTAAAGAAGAGTTACCTACGTGATAAATAAGGAGAAAGAGCCACGTTTTAAAGAAAAGGTACCTACGTGATAAATAAAGAGAAAGAGCCACGTTTTAAAGAAGAGGTACCTACGTGATAAATAAGGTGAAAGACCCACGTTTTAAAGAAAAAGTACCTAAGTGATAAGGAAAAAGAGACATCTTTTAAAGAAGAGTTACCTACGTGATAAATAACGACAAAGAGAAACTTTTTGAATATTGCCACAATCCTCGATGCCAAGGGAATGAGCATTTGGAGGAATATTAATATGACAAGATCCTGTGTACAAGTAATCAAACTCGGTAAAAACATAACAAAGGGTGTTGGTCAAAATATTTGCATGTAAGATGACAGAATAAGTGAGTTGATTTTTATCTGAAAGAGAACCTACAAGTAAATCAAATGTTAACTGCAAACCCTTCTACATAGCAATCTCCAGGGTATTTAAATAATTATTAACTTCAACATAGCAATCTCTAGGGTATTTAAATAATTATTAACTTCTGCATAACAATCTCCAGGGTATTTAAATAATTATTAACTTCTACATAGCAATCTCTAGGGTATTTAAATAATTATTAACTTCTACATAGCAATCTCCAGGGTATTTAAATAATTATTAACTTCTACATAGCAATCTCTAGGGTATTTAAATAATTATTAACTTCTACATAGCAATCTCCAGGGTATTTAAATAATTAATAACTTCTGCATAGCAATCTCCAGGGTATTTAAATAATTAATAACTTCTGCATAGCAATCTCCAGGGTATTAAAATAATT
>NW_013665948.1:78312-102136 GCF_000517525.1 Limulus polyphemus | reverse complement strand
CATATCAGTTTGACTTTTGCAGCTAATACATTTTTTAAAAAGAGATGGATTAATTGATATTTTAAAAATTTGAAAACTGCCCAGAACGATGTCTACATACTCTAAAAAGTGATCAGACAAGAAACACTGTTCACGTCGTTTAACACTGAGTGATTAAAGGCAAACTTACTCAGCTATTTGCTTGTCAGTTTCAAGTTGTTTGATATATGCGATATGACTAAAACGGTTAAAAAATTAAACGTTCAAGCCTCTGAAGTAGTGAGTTGAGAGGGTGAAAGCACCACGTTTATGTTAAGTTTAGGGTTTAGTTTGTGTTTGGAGTTACGTTTTACTTATTTGTATTATTAAAACATGATTCGGATATTTCATAGTGGTAGGAAAAAAAAATCTTCCCAAGTCTACTCAACTATATCATCATACCAAAAAATCTCAGAGAAAAAAATTAAGACATTGATTTAAATTAGCTCTATATGTTTGTATAAATGATTACTTTTGCGATTAAAATAATCAGTTTGTAAGGTTGTATCATAGTAAGGATTCTTACCAAAAATACATTCTCTGAATGTCTTATATATTGAGGATTTGCTGATAACGGCCAATAATCTAACAAATATGTTCATAACATTGGGACTGACAGAAATACGATTTCAAGCTATATGTGACTGTATCTTGCAGTAAAGCGTGAATAAGAGTAATAGTCAACAACGTCTTAAGATTACTTGTAGTTCAGACAAAACACGCATGTTCATAAGTCGAAACTGTTCCTCTTTAAAAAAGAAAAGTTAAGACATTTCAAACGTTTTTACGCTTTTGCATACACAGAAAATGAACCAGAAGTGCTACGGTCTCCAAGCATTCAAACAAGGCGACGAGGGAAATTCCAAGCCAGAGACCCATTTGACCACCCAATTGTCCGAAAAGCTCAGAGTCCTGGAAAATAAAATAAAAATCATATTTTAGTAATTAGCATGTAAAATGTTAAGATTTCGAAAATACTTACAGATCTGTGACCATAAAAAGATCACATAACAACCGAAAAACACTGTTACGAAAAGTGACATTTTATTTAAACAGTCTAGGAAAAGTTTGTACGTCATTCGTCTTTTCTCCAGGATTGTTTGTTTGTAATTAAGCACAAAGCTACACAATGGGCTATCTGTGCTCTGCCCACCACGAGTATAAACCCGGTTTCTAGCGTTGCAAGTCCGCAAACATACCGTTGTGCCACTGGGGGGACTCCAGGATTGAAAGTAGGGACTAAGCGACCAGAAACATTATTTTTATACCAAAGAAGTTCGTAGTTCAATTAAAGAATAGAACTTTAAACAGGTGTCCCCCTTCCTTGTCGTTCTAATAAAGTCTGAAATATTTTCTTTATGTGCCATTTTTTTTTCACATGTATTAAATGAAGTCTTTGTACCCAAAGAAAAAATAATATATATATAAATAAATATTAGTACCACTATATTTTACTGTTGACATATGTCTGCCGCGACATTTTACTGCCGTAGTAAAATGACTACCGGTGTATTTTACTGTCGGCAAATAATTATGTTCTCAAAACATTTCCTAGCACAGTGAACGAGATTATTATCAAATTTTACAATGAACTAATAAACTATCGCATTAAACATAATGATATTGAATAAGTTGCTGGAAAAACAGAGTAACAAAGTAATTGAATAATTTGCTGGGATTTTTAAAAAGGCCATCACTATATAGCAAATACATGCACAGTTATTTATGTTTCCACGGGTAACAAATTTGTATGACGTAATTTTCGTGTTCAAGGTTTTTTTGACATCATGATAGTTTTTTATAATATTCCGATAATATAATTTCTATACATGCAAAAAAACCTTCAAATGAAATAATTAATTGCTGCATCCCTTGCCAGCAGTAAAATGTCGTGACAGTCATAGACAGTAGAATGTCGTGACAGTCATAGACAGTAGAATGTCGTGACAGTCATAGACAGTAAAATGTCGTGACAGTCATAGACAGTAGAATGTCGTGACAGTCATAGATAGTAAAATGTCGCGACAGTCATAGACAGTAAAATGTCGTGACAGTCATAGACAGTAGAATGTCGTGACAGTCATAGATAGTAAAATGTCGCGACAGTCATAGACAGTAGAATGTCGTACAACCATAAATATTACATCTAAAAATTTAAACCTGCTGATAAAAACACTTGAAACCTGCTCATATGGGCATCAGAAAAATTGTCCCCTACCCCTCAATAATTGTCCCCCGCCCAATATAATTGCATCCCAAAATTTAAAACATTGTATTTATAATCACTTGACATTAACCCAGCTAACACACAACGCTTCTACAACTTTGCTGAATAGTCGTGCATTGATAAAATCCACAACGTCATGCATTATATGCTGTGTCAACGTTGTGGCGTTGTTAGACGTTAATTGTAAATATATGTCTTTATGCTTTTGAAAATTTACAAAGGACGAAAACGTTTTCACAACGTTGCAGCAATGTTGTATGCACAACTTTTATTGAAACACAAATTGTAGCCTAAATATTACGCTTTTTCTTCTGTGCAAGTACTTGTTATCTCAATTATTTTATGAACGAGAAATATATAATTTATCTTTGATTTTACTGTTCATAATTAATTATCACGAGTTGTCATAATGTTCTTGTTTTTCGTAAGAAATACATAACGGCCCCATTTATTACGAATAAGTGTGGTTATTCGGACCCCCCCCCCCTCCCCAGTGGCACAGTGGTATGTCTGCGGACTTACAACGTTAGAATCCGGGTTTCGATATCCGTGGTGGGTAGAGCTCAGATAACTCCATTCTATAGCTTTGTGCTTAATTACAAACAAACAATGAAATTGTTCGGACAGTTCAAGACATGTCTCTATTATTTATTTATTACGATAATATTTGTATCACAAATACCTATAGTTCAGCTGTTCTTCTTTAGTACGATCTTCTTTAGTTTTAAATGTATGCACATTGTGTTGTTGTTGTTGTTGTTTTTTGTAAAAGAGGTGTCTTATGTACTCATAACTATATGTTTATTCTACAAAATGATGTTGAAATAAAATATAAATACATTAACTTGTATCTTGTGTGTGGGGGGATTCTATTGGGAGACAATTATCGGGGGAGTTTTCCTAGAATCACTCATATGTTTAGCGAATAGCACGTCTGTTTTTACTCACGGAGAGCAAAGCTTATAATTCTTTGTAAAGTTATTCAAAAAATTGTGGCAAAGAATTATAAGCCGTTGATATTAGGTCGTCAAGAAATTAATGTCGGTTTTATTTTAGATGAAAAAACTCGAACAACTTATATATCAAAACAAAACATTTGTTAATTAAATGAAATAGTCTCCATTCTTATCGATGACGCTTTTTCATTTTACAATCAGTTTGTTAATACCCTGATTAAAAAATCACTTGGTTTTGAAGCAAAAAACACATGTCGATGTTCTATTTAACACCTTCCACATTTGCATACGTTTTCCCATTAAGATGGTGTTCCAGCAAACGAAAAATGTGGTAATCTGATGGTACCATATCTGGAGAATATGGTGGGTGGGGGAGAACTTCCCAACCCAATTCCATAATCTTTTGTTGCGTCAAACGTGCCACATGTGGACGTGCATTGTCGTGGAGAATAAGAACACCTTTCCTATTGACGAGTGAAGGGCGTTTCTGACGAAGGGCTTGATTTAAGCGTTCCAGTTGCTGAATATAGATCTCTGCATTGACAGTTCGCTGTGGATTGAGGAGTTCGAAATGAATTACTCTTTTGATGGCCCTCCAAATGCAAAGCATCACTTTCTGCGGATGGAGTCCAGGTTTTGGGGTCGCAAGTAGTTTTTGTCTAGGACTGGGCCATTGTTTTTGGCGTTTAATATTCGCATAGAGAATCCATTTCTCATCACCAGTGACAATTCTGTCCAAAAATGGTTCACGCGCATTACGCGCCAGAAGATATGAAGCAATGTTCACATGTTGGAAACTAAGATCACCGGAGAGTTCGTGAGGCACCCAAACACCTTCTTTATGGAGTTTTCCCATATTCTTTAGATGTTTACGTATTGTTTCACGAGAGACATGCAATTTCAGGGCCAGTTCACGTGTGTGTTGCCTTGGGTTAGACTCAACAAGTGTCTTTAGAGCATCAATATCAATTCCAACATGCCGGTCCCTGCCGTCACAGTTTATAAGGCTAAAGTCACCTGAACGAAATTTGCTGAACCGTTGTTGACACTTACGAACGTTCAAAACATTTCCATAAACTTATTTGATATTCTTTGTGGCTACAGAGGCGTTGTTTCACTTCTTATATTCAAACAGCATTACATGACGAATGTGTGTCTCGTCGTGCACCATCGCTATAAGGGATTAGAGTATACTAAACTTTACACATTATATAAGCTACACTAACGTGACGTTTAAGCGGTTCGTTTAAATGTTATACGTGATGTACGTTTTTGGGGGATGGTTAATAAAGGTGTTCCAAAACGTGACATTAATTACTTGACGACCTAATATTTTAACCTAAACTAATAATTTCACTTATGAAATAAGAGTTAACTTAGAAATCAAAGAAGAATAAACTTCGAAACAAACATAAAAATACTCATATCAGATATGTTTTGCATGAAAACATCCTAATTACATCGCTTGGAATTATTTAAGGCATAAAATGATGCAAAGAAATTAAATGTTGGGCTAATTTTTAAATGCTTAGAAGGTCGGAAGTGGCCTAGTGGATGGTGCACCCTAACTATGAATCTGTATAATCTTGATTTGCGACCTGTTGCCACAAAAACGCGCTTCGCACTTTGGTACGCTATAAGAGTGACAGTTAAATCCTTTATTCGATCAGTCAAGAGTCGTCAAAGAGTAGGTGGGGGTGCTACTGACTAGCTGCCCTATCCTTAGTTTATCAGTTTAAAATTAGGAACGGTTATGCACAGATAGTCCTTATGTATCTTTGCTCATAATTCTAGGGTCTGGTGTGACCTAGTAGTTAGCGTGCTAGACAGTGGATCTGAAGATCCATGGTTCGCGTCTTGTTGCGACAAAATAGTGCTCCGTACTCTGAGGCCGTGAGTGCGTTGTAAAAGTAAAGTCAAATACCACTACTCGATTAGAGCAGTCCAAAAGTGGCCAGTAGGTGGTGTTGCTGTTGTTGTCATTCCTCTGTTAGTTCGATATTAGAGACGGCTTGTGTAGCTTTGCGCGAATTCCCAAAACAAAGAGTAAAATTTTAAAATAAATACTTAACCTTGATTTACTATTATTCTAATGGAAAATTATTTACCGAGAACGTGTTTGAATATCTTTAATTTTTTCAACTTTTTATGTTAGATTTTGTCTAACGAGTCTCATCAACTTTAAAAGTTGGTCTATTTCAGAAGATATAAAACACACATACATATATCTTCTCCTCTTAAAAAAAAATTAGCTATGGCACGTAGAAATATATGGTTATTCACTGTCTGAACACAAAACTGATGTTTAGAGTCCGTACTATGCCATGGTTGTTGTTGGGTACAAAGCTACACAATGGGATATCTGTGCTTTTCCGCTACAGGTATCAAAATTCGATTTTTAGCGTCGTAAGCCCGCAGCCTTACAGCTGAGCCATTGAGGAGCAAGTATTAAAAAATCTAAACAGAAAAGTCTTGAGAAATAAACATGGGAAAAAGGTATGCAAATAGTATATATATCATTATGACCGAAAATATTATGTATCATTCATGAATAATGGCAGGCTAGCTATATGTGTCAAACGTAGTTTCACAGCACCTAGAATCTACAGCTGATACACTGTGGAGAACAGAAATTAGTCTATTTAATTGCCTCTTTTCTCATTTTCTGGACAGATAATTTTATGTTTGTGGAAGATGATGTTATTTGTAGTGAAAAATTTACTCACACCTTCTCCCCCACCCCAAATTTCTCAATTGTCAGGCTCCCACAAAACGAAGGCTTACCCTAATTGTACCGTTCATGTATGTACTATATACAGCTTGAACATTTTCCATGAGTTTCAAAGTGGAATGATTATCTGGAAAACAGGCACTTGTGTGTAAGATAAAATATGATTACTGAGAAAACAGGCACTTGTGTGTAAGATAAAATATGATTATCTGGAAAACAGGCACTTGTGTGTAAGATACAATATTATTACCTGGAAAACAGGCACTTGTGTGTAAGATAAAATATGATTATCTGGAAAACAGGCACTTGCGTGTAAGATAAAAATATGATTACCGAGAAAACAGGCACTTGTGTGTAAGATAAAATATGATTACCTGGAAAACAGGCACTTGTGTGTAAGATACAATATCATTATCTGGAAAATAGGTACTTCTGTGTAAGATACAATGTAAGATAAAATATTATTATCTGGAAAACAGGCATTTGTGTGTAAGATAAAATATTATTATCTGGAAAACAGGCACTTGTAAGTAAAATAAGATATGATTACCTGGAAAACAGGCACTTGTGTGTAAGATAAAATATTATTATCTGGAAAACAGGCACTTGTGTGTAAGATGAAATATTATTACCTGGAAAACAGGCACTTGTATGTAAAATAAGGTATGATTACCTGGAAAACAGGCACTTGCTTGTACAGCACGTGTTCCAGGGTTTGGAAGTAGACCTTTACTTTAGCCTTCGACATCCTATAATCACAAACAACATGTATGTATATACAAGAACATAATTTTCACTCTTCAGTTTTTATGAAAAGAAAACAATGATTTGAAATATTATATTTTCTATTTTAATGGCTGAGGAGTGACTGTCGTATTTCCATATTTATACTAATGCTGGTAATTTAAAGTTTCATAGCTATTGTAAGTTGGTTTGTTTTTTGATGTAAGCATTATATGTATTTTTTGTATTTTAATGAAGACCCATTGTAAGGCATAAGTCCCAAGGTACTAAAGAGAATATAAACGGATTATAATACTCTATCTTAAAGTTGCTGATAGAGAGTCCTAAGGTACTAAAAAAAGTATAAACAGATGATATTACTATATCTTAAAGTTGTTGATAGAGAGTCCCGAGGTACTAAATAGGGTATAAACATATTATATTACTCTCTATCTTAAAGTTGTTGGTAGAGAGTCCCAAGGTACTAAAGACAGTATAAACAGATTATATTACTCTATCTTAAAGTTGCTGATAGAGAGTCCCAAGGTACCAAAGAGGGTATAAACAGATTATATTACTCTCTATTTTAAAGTTGTTGATAGAGAGTCACAAGGTACTAAAGAGGGTATAAACAGATTATATTACTCTCTATCTTAAAGTTGCTGATAGAGAGTCCCAAGGTACTAAAGAGGGTATAAACAGATTATATTACTCTCTATTTTAAAGTTGTTGATAGAGAGTCCCAAGGTACTAAAGACAGTATAAACAGATTATGTTACTCTCTATCTTAAAGTTGCTGATAGAGAGTCCCAAGGTACTAAAGAGGGTATAAACAGATTATATTACTCTATCTTAAAGTTGCTGATAAACTAGTTTCTCCTTTTTCAAAATTAAAGAACTTTGCTTGTAGAGATGCTCATGGCAGCACTTCAAAGATGTTTTGGTTTCTGAAGCTTATATAATAGTAGAGCAGAAAAGTATATATATCAGGCTTTTACAATAAATGTTAACGTATGTATTACCTATTGGACTATATCTAGTATGGAGACATTATCATCTCATACCAGTTCTAGATATGATAATGATGGTCAATAATTTGCAAATTCTCCCAACATAATATGTAAGTATATATTTATTAATGTATGGTCATATTTAAACAAGACTAATAATGTTATATGGCCCAGTTTCTTGAATATATTAAAATTTTACTCAACCTCTTCACAAATGGTTGAATGAAACGAACGAACTTTTTTTTAAAAACTAAAATTTGAAAACTATAAGTAGTATTACATTAACAAAGTTGACGTTATATTAACCAGTAATTGTTCGTATTAGATTAACGAGATTTCCACGATCTCCAACTACGTACGTATTTACCATATCTGCCTCTTTCAATAATTCCTGGCATAGTTTAATCATGTCTAACTGAACATTGGGGAAATTTAAAGAACAGGTTAGCTCTGATACCAAGATAAAAAAAAAGCCACAAAGCTTGATAAAATATTATTTCTAAATGATATTTTTTATGCTAGCGTAGTTAATCAGCCACTTATAGCTAATTCTAGTTTATAACTTATTTTAAAAGAAAACTCTAGAATACCTAATCTTCTGGAAAGTTGACATCCCGCCGCTATCTCTTGGTGAGGGAAATGGAGTGAGTTGTGAGGCAGGCACTGACCTTCGCTGTCTGTAGGTTTCCTTACGCACCTATATGAATCCCAAGAAACCAATGTGTGGTTATCGAATGATTACAAAAGTAGACCCCATACATAATATCATGAAATTCCGTCTTACAAAAAACATTAAGACAAAAAATGCGTTTTTTTAAGCTTTAATAAACTCTGTACTCTTATTAGGACACAGTTCTTGAGGATTTCCAGTTCTAAAACTAGCTCAAACATTCGTGCTTTTCCACATTTGTCCCCGATGGCTCAGTGGTAAGTTTGAAGACTTATAATACTTAAATTTGGGGTTCGATCCTTCCGGTGGGCACAAAGGAGATAACCCATTGTGCAGCTTTGCGCTTAAAAATAAAATTAATAATTATTAAAATATTTTGTTGACAGAAAAAAATCTAAGAGAAAAATACTTATAATTGATTTATATTCCTATACGTGAGGTACAGTCTTCATATTTATACGTATTTTTACTATATTTTACATATTTATTTCCTAAGAACACAAAAAGTTTCATTGGTGACATTTATGACCGACTTGTCTTGCCTGCCAAGAGCTTCCGTCATTTGTAACTATATGCCACTCATTCAGCAAGTCATACAATAACCAAAGCCAATTTAAAATTCGTGGTGGATCCATTTGTAGTTGAACTTTATCTTCATACTGTCATTTTCCTGAAAGGGGGCTAAGCGCTGTATGGAGGATCACCTGTTTTAACCATTCGCACCACTATACAGTAGTGTGTTGTCTGTCAATCAGTCAATAGACACTAAAATGACGTCACATAAGAGACGCCTAATGTTGCAGTTGGTACTGTCTTGACGTCAGTAAAACGTGCGCATACCATGAATCACGAGAAGAATTATGCATTCTGTATGCTACAGCACAGCATGATATATGAACTTCGAAAGCAAGAAATAAAAATATTAGTTACTCTTAATTTTGGCTTTATTTTCTCTTGAAACCGAACACTTTCGGGGACCCTACAGAAGTGTGTCTAGGAGTATAGGTTTCACTATACGTAATAAGTCAATGTGTTAGGTAGTACAACTTGGAAAATCTTAATATGAAAAAGCCAGAATGCTGAATATAGCTGAAAACCTTAACAGTTTCAAAAAGTTAACCAGCATTTTCTCATCGTTAACACAGGCCCGGCATGGCCAGGTGGTTAGGGTCGCGGGTTCGAATCCCCGTCACACCAAACATGCTCGCCCTTTCAGCCGTGGGGGGGGGGGCGTTATAACGTGACGTTCAATCCCACTATTCGTTGGTAAAAGAGTAGTCCAAGATTTGGCGGTGGGTGGGGATGACTAGCTGTCTTCCCTCTAGCCTTACACTGCTAAATTTGGGATGGCTAGCGCTTTGCGCGAAATTCAAAACAAACAAAGAAACAACTCGTTAACACAACAATACTGCATGATACAGATCTCACGTAATAACAAGGCTTTTAAAAGAATCTTGAATTACTTGAACATATCTTTCACATTCATGTCTTATTAAAAGTGTTGTGGAGATCAGTTGTAGTAATTCACTTATTTGTCATGTGAATGCGAGGAAAATACATTAAAATACTATGAACGTGAGTAAGGATTTATCTTATCATTAAACTAGGGTTACTCACAAACAGGAATTATAATTTTTAACCTGAAAACACTTTATGCACATGTGGGATAAACGATCGAAAACCGCTAAAATCCATATAGCTATCCCTGAATTTCAACTATTAGCCAGAAGAAAGGCATCTGCCAAAGCACCCATCGCCACAAGGGCTTTTTCGGGCTCTTTTAATGTAATTGACTGTAACTTTTATAATGCATCCACAGCTGAAAATACGGAGCGTATTCAGTAACATTATGTCTCGAACCCTATACCCTTCGCTTTGCAGCCCGACACGCTAACCACTGAGTTATGGCTGATCGACAAGAACAAATGTGTATCCTGAATTTCTGTTTGTTTTCGGATATTCGAGAAAAGCTATTCAAGGGCTACCTACGTTAGCCGCTCCTAATTTTGAACTGATAGACTTGAGAGAAAGCGGCTAGCCAACAGCAACCAGAACCATCTCTTGGACTGCTCTTGTCTGACCGAACAGTGGATTTTGACCGTCATCATTATAACGCACACAAGGCCCCAGATTGAAAAGCGTGATTTTTTGTTTATTATATATATTTTTGGAGGTAATGGGGCCACATCCTCGGATCCACAGTTCAGGCCGTTAACCATGGCCCTATTGCATTTTAACTGTCGTTAGGCAAACACCTGAAATGAGATACGATCGTTAGGCAAACATCTGAAATGAGATACGATATATAACCAAGATTTAGTAAAGAAATCTAACTATCTTCCTACATCTAATCAATCTTATAACACAATTTAGTAAAGAAATCTAACTATCTTCCTACATCTAATCAATCTTATAACACAATTTTTTTTCTGCATACGAAAATTTTAGATTCGGGCTTATGGAAGAAAAACATGTTTGTTTTGTTTGTTTGTTGTGAAACATAAAGCTATTCAATTGGCTATCTGTACTATACCCGCCGCGGGTATTAAAACCATAAGATCTGTTGCCGAACTACAGGGGGGACAGTTAAATAAGGAACACATAATTCTAGGTTCTACAGACACGATTAAAAATCCTACGAAATAAATATGCTAATAATATAAATTAATAATTCAGATTAGCTAAGATTCAATAGCCTTCTATCACAAGTTTTGAACCTAACAATGTATTCATGATATCTTTTTTTGCTGACTGGAAACTTCTATACTACAATTAACCTTTTTAAATTCACTGTCAATTTTTTACGAACACTAAGAAAAGCATTCTTGTTGCTTTCTGCTTAGAAAATAATACAGAGGTAATTTTAATAAGCGATTATCTATTTCACATTTACTATAAATAAAAAATGTTAAGAATTACATCTTATTATCAGTATGTTTTAACTTTAAAAAGAAGTTCTTAATTATATGTATCTTCGTTTCAAATACTGTGATCTTCATTGCCAACACTACTATCTTACAGTATGGATTGAATTCTAGACTTTATACTTACGAGATAATTGTGTTCCAACGGTGATGGCCACCATGCACTCGAAGTTGACACGTCATAATAAGTTTTACTGCAAAAACAGTAACATCGTTGAATTTTTTTCTTTCTCTAACATCATACCATGTTTATTTATTTATTGCCTAGCAGAGCAGAAGAAGAGTCGAGTAGCTCAACCCTCCTTAGATTGAGGAGGGTGAAAATGTATGAGAACTTATAGGTAGTCGTTAGACGGTTAGCGTACAATTACTGTTAGGTTGAAGAGGGTAGAAGTGTTTGAGAACTTATAAGTAGTCATTAGACGGTTAGCGCACAGTTACTGTTAGATTGTCTAACCGTCTAATGACTACTTATAAGTTCTCATACACTTCCACCCTCCTCAATCTAATAGTAACTGTGCGCTAACCGTCTAATGACTACTTATAAGTTCTCATACACTTCCACCCTCCTCAATCTAACAGTAACTGTGCACTAACCTTTCATGACTACTTATAAGTTCTCAAACACTTCTACCCTCCTGAACAGTTACTATTAGATTGAGGAGGGTAGAAGTGTATGAGGACTTATAAGTAGTCGTTAGACGGTTAGCGCACAGTTACTGCTAATATTTTGTGAAGTAAAAAGTAGTCACAAAAATCTGCACATAATCCAAATAAAATTCACTTGTAATCAATGTCTACAGTTGTAATATTTTCTCTATCGTTAATCATGAAAACGTAATAAAAAAAATATATTTAAAACTATATACATTGCTCCCGAACTTAAAATTATGCTTATTTGAAGAGTGATCAAGTAACTTGGAGAAATCACGAAGTATCTTAGTTTCATATAAATTCAGAAAGTCTTACCGGCATGGCAGAGGACAATCACAAGGCAGGTCGTTAGTTTTAAAGTAGTTTAAGACATCATCCAGACAACAAACTGCAAGAAAGAGTTGTAGAATATACTAAGCCTCATCTGGAACTATGTTGGCCAAATATGTTTCATACATTCAAGTATCGCAGTGACAAAACAAGAAAAAAGAATGTCTGTCAAAATACGACGTAAGATAAAAAAAAAATACATATGTAATAATTTAGGTAACTGTTTTTAAAATTATTATTAAGTTGATTCTAAATTAATTGATATTTTTTCTAACATATCTATAGGGATCCCCGCGGTGGACACAATATGGACTGTCAAATTCGATGACGAGGAACCCACTTTGAAACTAATAATGGTTGGAGACGGCTTGAATGGGTAATGAAGAAAAACTTTAATATAAGTTTAACATAACAGCAAATGTACAACGTTTCTACAAGGTTTTGTCATCATCAGGCTGTGGATGACGCTGTTTCAGTAGCTGCAAGTATATAAAGCTACACGTGTAATAATTTCGTAATAATAATAATAATATGCTTTGCCTGAAGAACGTCGAATAAAATAAAAGAAAATTACAAGTTTTATGTAGCAGATCACTGCGTATTTAAGGCCAACTAAACGACTGATATTATCTTCTAGTTTATTTACCTTGGCTGCGGTTTGACAAATCACAGGATTCCGAAAGGGGGTCAACTGACAGAAAAGGATCTGTACACTCACATCTACGAAGACTCTCCAGATGAAGACACTTTTTAATGCATGACTATGAGAAACCAAAAAAAAAAAAACAGATGAATTTTAATACATTATGGTATTCTAAATTGCATTTATTATCTTAATCCATCTTAACAACAGGAACTCGTATATTCTTTCCTGGTCCTTCGTAATTTTTAGATCAGATTATTTTCGACCAAGACAAAACCATTGATTAATTATCTAAATGAAATTCTAATGTCACAAAGTGCCTTCCTATCGAATAACTTCGGAATATTAAAAAATAAGTAAGAAATATTTATATTTCTTATAGATTTAATTTGCAACTAGTTACAAATCTGGTCACAGTTTCAAAGTCGTAAATAACTAGATATATTTTTTAAGAATTACTTCTTTATTAACAGACGTACAGAGGAAGAGATATGAACACGTTTTACTTTTAAAATAACGCCCTATAAACGTCTGGTCAACATTTTTCTGTGTAAGCATGATGGTTGAAGACAACATCTATTCCCGCAGCTATAACAGACAACATTTATTCCTACAGCTGTGACAGAAAACATCTATTCCTGCAGCTGTGACGGACATCTTTAAACAGGTGGTGAAATTTAAAGTGAAAAATAACTCCATGCTTTTGTAGGTGGTGTACAGAAATCGGGCTATCTGCTGTGTCCACCGAGGGGAATCAAACCCCTGATTTTAGCATTGTAAATCCAAAGACTTACCGCTTGATATGATTCTAAGTTATGAACAGTAATCAGTTGAAATTAGTGAATATAGGCTTCATGTGTTTTCAAAGTTTATTTTCTATTTTCTATACACTGAAAATATTCAACACATTCTACAATCGAAATGCCAAACATGAACATTAAAGTATGACCTTTAGAGACTTCTGTCATGTCAACATTAATTTGTATTTATGTATATTCTCTAAATACTTTCACGAGAACAAATAATACTATACGTTCTTCAAATTAAACTTAAATTCCATAACAATGGTTAGTTTTATAGTGAATATTTTGTTGTTGTTTTTAAGAGGTTAATGCTCAAATTCAAATTAATTTATTCATAACAACGATAGTTTCCTGTTAGACGGTGTGCTACACACGTACAATAGCCTCTAGTAACCATTCACCTTTGTCGTATGTACATTTAAATCAAACCGTTTGCAAACAAAAACTCTTAAATTCATAGAATATATTGAGCTGTGTTAGTAAGTTTGGTCATGTTTCAGTTTCAATCAAATATCAATTCTTTCTGCCTTTTAGTTATTATAGATACTTAATTTATGAATTGAAGTTAATTGTAGAGTAAAAATAGTTTGTTAACAAACGTTTCAGATGATTAAGTATTGTCCTAAAGATTCATTGTTAATGAATGTTCCAAAAAATTAAATAATGTTCTAAAGGTTCATTATCAACAAACGTTCCAGAGGATTAAACAGTGTTCTAAAGGTTGATTGTTAACAAGCGTTTCAGTCGATTATATCTTGCTCTAAAGGTTCATTGTTAACAAACGTTCCACAGGATTATATCTTGCTTTAAAGGTTCATTGTTAACAAACGTTCCACCACAGGATTAAATATTGTTCTAAATGTTCCTTTGTTAACAAACGTTTCACAGGTTTAAATGTTGTTCTAAACGTTAATTTTTAACAAACGTTCCACAATATTAAGTATTGTCCTAGAAGTTCGTTGTCAACAAACATCTCAGAGGATTAAACACTGTTCTAGAGGTTGATTGTTAACAAACGTTTTACAGGAATATATCTAGCTCTGAAGGTTCATTGTTAATAAACGTTCCACCACAGGATTAAATATTGTTCTAAATGTTCATTGTTAACAAACGTTCCACAGGATTAAGTATTGTCCTAAGTGTTCACTCTAAATACATTTTTATTGGGATAATTATCTTTGATAATATCAACGTTTTTTTTTTTCGAAAAGGATATTGAATTAGTACTGTGTAAAAGGGTATTGAATTAGTATTGAGTAAAAGGGTATTGAATTAGTACTGAGTTGAATGTCTTCTTAATTTTTGCCCTTTTGTTATTTCTAATGGCATCTTCTAGCTAAACACCCATTGTTTATGTATACTCCGAGTCCAACAGTACTTTACAAACAATTAAAAATGTGTTATGGTGCTTGACGATGTACGCCCTGCGGTCGAACTATAGTTTTCATTGGAATAAAAAATAATCATTGTTGTGTTCTCAAGAGCATAGATAACAATAGAAAAAAGGACTAAACTCTCTGGGGGATATCTTTTGAAAAGTACAGAGCAAAACTCAGTCATCCTCTGTAATTTGTTACACACACATACATATATATATATATTTGTATATGCTAGTTTTCTAACAGGGAACTGAAAAGCAAGAGAAATATACATGAAGAAATATGATATTGTCAGTATTCGTGAAAGAAAGATGTGTCTTTCAGTAGTTACTAGCATGGGATTAGAATCACGTAGGACATATTTCTTTCTTTGGATTATTATTTTATTTTGCTAGTCTATTAATCTATTGTTTTGCGAACTTATATTTATTATATTTTCCCGTGTTTATATTTCTAAATCCAATTTTAGTTCTTCTAGCTACTTCTTTTTCATTTTAATAATATATACGTAATAAGTTCAATAATGTTTTTATCTGTACTTTTGTTCCCGCGCTCCACGTTGAACGTGTCTAATTAGAGCCTTTGTATTATCTTACCTTTCAACCTTCAGAAAGAATCGGCTCTAATTACATTCGTATTATCTTACCTTTCAACGATTCTTTCTGAATCTAATTCCATTGTTACACGGTAATTACTGCCTGACGAAAGGCTAACGCTCGAAACGATGCAAAAACTAAACTACACAAAGTTTTCATTTAGACGTATCAATTTATTCTTTATTACGTTTTATCAAAACAAATACACGGGTATGACTCAACGGAATGCCAAGTAACAAAATTAGGTTAAATGTACGTACAGAGTTGTTCATGGACTTCAAACTTTCATTTGTATGCCACTCTGTAAACGGAAAGTCCTAAGTAAAATCTTACCTTTGGTACATTTAACCGTTAGAAAATTAAAAAATATCTTTATTTTGGTCTAATCCCAAAAATTCAACAGTATATATATGCGTGTGTTATGGGGGGGGGGGGGTTTATCTTCCACCAATCTATAGACTATCTTCAACGATAGACCATTAGAGAGAAGTAATAGTATTTTCATTAACGTTGTAAGTATATTTATAGTTGATATTTCAATGCGGTTTTGAACGAATAAAAATATTACAATTTTGAGTTAAATTATTATTAGTATTATTTTGGATGGAGACCCCCTAACATTACTGAAGAAACATGTAAAGTTAATTTGTTTGTCGAGCTATTTAATGTTGAATTATAGTAGTAAAAGTATAGAGATAAAACACATGGTATTTTAATGTTACAATAAATCTTATCCTTAACGTTAGTAAATATCAATTACTTTATCCACTATAAAGTTAAAAAGTCAGCTTAAGTTGTATCTTTAATTTTCAAGGACGTAATGTAGCTTTGTGCTTAATAACAAATAAACAAACTTTAATTTTCAAGGACGTAATGAGTCAGCTTAAGTTGTATCTTTAATTTTCAAGGACGTAATGTAGCTTTGTGCTTAATAACAAACAAACAAACTTTAACTTTCAAGGACGTAATGAGTCAGCTTAAGTTGTATCTTTAATTTTCAAGGACGTAATGTAGCTTTGTGCTTAATAACAAACAAACAAACTTTAACTTTTAAGGACGTAATGAGTCAGCTTATTTTATTAAAATATTTTCTTTTTTCCTTCTAATTCTTATTTGTGAACAAGGGCATTTTTCCTTATGGTCTCATTTTATTATTATTAACTATCCAGATCCTTTAACTTTGGTTTGTTGCACACAAAATAAAACGTTTTTAGTAACGTTTGGGGTAAAGCCGCAGAGTAATAACAGAATAGTGTGAAAAACCTTTTATGAAAGTTTTTATAAACTGCAGGGCTTCCATGGAAACGCTTTCATCACTTGTGAATGAAACGTACGTTACAGTAAATTTTGAATAATTAGGAACTCGGGAAACCGCTATATAATGACTGAAAAAAGAAATCATTCATTTTTAAAGTGTGTTCAAGCAAATTGAAATATGCACTAAACTTGAAAGAACACTATCCAGGGGGCGCTGGTTATATACAACTCATTAATATAAAGAATCTAGTTGAATGGTTTAACTGAAAAAAGAAAATCTAATAAAAACCTGCAAATATTTATGTAATCTAATATACTAAATTTATATTACCAAAATATAGAAGATAAAAAGTAAAACCCTCTGCTAAATTCCCAATGTCAATCACTGATTCTGCTCATCTAATTTCAGTTTTTAAATTAATGCTAACGTTTAGATAAACAGCAACTGATGCAAAATCAACAAATAATTAATCAAATTACTTTTCTGAACTACATTTCTAGCACTTCTTTCATATAAAGTCTATGTAATTTCTTCGTAGACACGTTCTAATAGCATATAAAGTCTGGTAAAATTATCGGCCTATAAAACAGGACTTAAATTTCAAGTTTCCCCATTTCCGTGAAGTGTTTAATGAAGAGACACCTGATAGGCTTAGTTTGAAGTTTGCTGACAGGAACGCCACAGCAGGCGGTTGCTTTATTTTGAGAAACGTTTAACGGAAATTTTAATCAAAGAAAAGATGACTTTAATGTCAATGGAAACCGTGAACGCATACTGTGACAATATTCAACAGTTTGTTCCCAGGTTGGCTTCACTGTCTGACATAATGTTATACTCAATTAACTGAAAGAACTAACGACGATTAAACTTTCTGATTTCAACTAGGGGGTCTTCATACGCACTAATTAATAAGAAATACGCTCAGTGCGACATAAATTTATACCGAATTATTCCTTGAACGTTACTTTTATGACCGCCCCCATCTAATTACTTGAGAGCGTGAAAATGTATTGTCCCCCCCCCCCCCACCGTATGGTGGGCGCTGCAAAAATGTTGCCTGTAGAAATGTCAATTTTTAATAATAGCAAACACTATGCTTTGGTGGAACTGCCTTATTTCACCAGGGGAATCAAATTAATATTCCATTAAAAAGTAAATTCATTAAAAATTCCTACACATAAAAAAAAATATTTAAAGTGGTAGACAAACAAATTAAAATAATGTCTGGTGGTGGAAAAACAAACTAAAATAATGTCTGGTTGTGGTAAAACAAATTAAAATAATGTCTGGTGGTGGAGAAACAAACTAAAATAATGTCTGGTGGTGGAAAAACAAACTAAAATAATGTCTGGTGGTGGAGAAACAAACTAAAATAATGTCTGGTGGTGGAAAAACAAACTAAAATAATGTCTGGTATCAATGGAACTTACTTCTTGGCTACCTGACGTAAACTTGATGTCTGTTAGGTCGCTCTTGTATGACTTCTTTCCATACTCGTGGCAGTTGTCATTGAAAGGTGAGGGCAACCTCGTAATAGTGGTCTAGTATAAACAACAAGCAGGTATTTACATTGGCTATATAGGCAGTCTTACAGATCAAGTGAAGCAAAATTATATATATATTCAATTCATATAACCAATAAACGAAAATTCTTCCTTAACAGTTTTGTATTCTAAAAGTCTTATATTAGCTGGTTAGTTTTGCATTACACGTGTTATCTATATTAGAAATAACACTCAACTTGCCGGAAGACATCTTGATCTTACGGTATACGCGGTGGTCGTTTTATGTATGCATAATGAACGTTTCTTATGATTATGCGTCTGACACACACAAACGCACAGACAAAACAAAACATTGATCTTATTTATATGTTCATGTCATTAGGGCTTTGTTATCAGAAACAATAATTTCTTTTAAACGCCGTGATTAACGACATAATGATATTTGTTTCACACTTGGCTAATGATCGCGAAACTATACGTTACTAAACCTATTATTCAATGTGTGCATAAAACATACAATGAGCATGACGGAAAATATTAATTCGTTCACTACCTATATCAACGGACAAACAAGAAAAAAAAAGTCAGGAAAAGCAAAACATGTGTATATAATTCAAATGTTGAATATCACGGGTACAGCCTCTTGCACGAGCAAACTTTCGTGATCACTTAGATTTGGCATTGAACAGGTAATAATGGTATCCACGTTTTAAATAACCTGACGTTCTTGGTTTTTACGCTCGGAATACTATATTAGAGCAATTTAAAGGATATATTACTATCCGCACTATGGAAATGTCACCTTAACTTCTCTACTTACAACAAGCTGAACCTGAATTTTTGGAACATATAATTGTTAAAATGGTTTAAACACTCTATTTGATATTATGTTTTTTACCATGAAACGACATGTAAACATAACATTCGCTACGTACTCCCAAGATATAAAACAATATAAAAATCTCATTCGAGAAATGGTTACGTACCAGTTTAGCACCAATAAAGCTAATAGCTTCGGGTGTGGTGTTCAAAGCTAATGGCTTTGGGTTTGGTGAATAAAGCTAATAGCTTCGGTGTGGTGTTCAAAGCTAATAGCTTCGGGTGTGGTGTACAAAGCTAATAGCTTCGGGTGTGGTGTTCAAAGCTAATAGCTTCGGGTGTGGTGTTCAAAGCTAATGGCTTTGGGTGTGGTGTACAAAGCTAATAGCTTCGGGTGTGGTGTACAAAGCTAATAGCTTCTGGTGTGGTGTTCAAATCTAATAGCTTCGGGTGTGGTGTACAAAGCTAATAGCTTCGGGTGTGGTGTACAAAGCTAATGGCTTCGGGTGTGGTGTACAAAGCTAATAGCTTCGGGTGTGGTGTTACCAGTATGAAAGGTTGTTTCACATCATAAGATCTACATGATACTTTCACTCTTTTCCTCCAAGATTCAAGTTGGACCAACAACAAAGTTATCTGATCAGCGCAACAACGAGAGGTTGGGGGAACCAGTATGTGCAGTAAATGTATAGCCACTTGTGGATTTCCAAGAACTTTTAGAAGAGCTTCTAGTTATAAATATTACATTTAATCTACCTAAGTTGTCAATATACGTTAAACAGGTATGTATGTACACGTACATAACATGTTTATTTTGAACGAACTCATTGTTGCGTGAGGAATGATAACATTTTGAGTTTTAACGATGATGATGATGTTATGTCACCCGAGAAAATTGCAAAACATTTATATTCTCTGCAAGCAATCTACTCGCTAATATCTAGATATTGCCTTGGATAATTTATCACCAATTTCTCCTGTAATAACATACGACTATTTAAACGTATAATAAATGTGGATATCTTCTGATGCCGATGCGTCATTAACATTCACAATAAATCATGATACAACTTAAAATTTAATGGTTTTAATATGTCGCATAATGGAGTCTCTGCAAAATGAAATGGCTTTATGGGTACTGCGTTCGTTTTTTTGTCTTTTTACACATAAATGTAGATTTTTATCCGTTTCTGACTTTTTCTAGTTTACTTGTGATAAACCATAAATATTTCTGTACTATTATTGGTAAATCTATAAAAATTGACTGTAATTTAGTAAAGAATGGTCCTTAGGTGTCTCGTGTGATTCTTAACAGAATCGTATATCACTTGTTTCGTGTTTGTATTTTGTTTAGATACATATAACGTTCTTATTTTTTAATTTCTTCGATTCTTCAACCTCATTGCGTAGGATACGCATTTTGATCAGATTCTTTTAATATTCGCTTTCGTCTAGTTTATCTTTATTTATTCGCAATCGGGCTGTTCTAATCCTTTCTAACATTAAACTCTCTGAAGAAAGTTGTAAGAAAACTGTCTGTTCGTGGTCGACTTTAGTTGCCTAAACTAAATGACCTCAATTTTTTGATATCAGAAAAATATCTGTTCATAATCGACTTCGGTTGGCTAAACCAGATGACCTCAAATCTTGACCACAAACACATTCATTTTACAAGTCGTCATATCTACTTGCAGATTAACAGTAAAATGAATATTCTTAATACGACCATGATGTATAAAAACACAATGAAAAAGCAGTGGTCTCGTTTCTCAGTGCAATGTGAATGGGCAAGTATCATACCTCTATATATATAGTACTGGCCAGGTAAACGCCATACTGTAAAATTCTGGCGCAGAAAAAAATCGTATTTTCATTCACTCTGAGGCGACTAAATACGCTTCAGAAGGCTGTGTCTATTTATTGACACCTACATACCCCCAACCAGTTCGTTACAGTACGATATGGTACTTAAACAGTAGGGTTCACATGAGAGTATCTACATATAAATGTACACGTATCTAAGAAAGATGCACCATGAACGAAAACAAAACTTGATTATTAGTATCCGGAGACATCCTTGTTCCATGTGACAGCCGTAGAATAGTTCCAGGTTCATAAGGTAATGAGAATCACAACCTAGTTATCTTATGGAAACGTAGACAATCTACTTGATCTAATCCATTTCAGAAAGTAACATCTAGCGTCGAATTAACACATGGCCTCGACTGAATCTTCTGGCATGGCCTGATGGTTAGGGCATCACTCGATTTGCAATCTACGGGTCGCAAGTTCGAATCCCATCATCGAATGTGATCGCACTTTCAGCTGTGGGGGCATTATAATGTGAGGGTCGATATCACTAGTCGTTGGTAAAAGAGTAGCCCAATAGTTGGCGGTGGACGGTGTTGATTATCACTCTTCTCTCTAGTTTACTACTTCAAAATTAGGGACGGCTAGCGCAGATAACCTTCCAACAGCTTTGCAATAAACTCAAAAACAAATAAACAATCCAATGTTCCGACTTAGAATTCAAGAAAAATTTAAGCATTTAGTATGATAAGAATTGTTTACGATAGGGGAGTAAGATGTATCATATTTCCACATCACATTACTATAGTGGCGTTGTTAGTCAAAGTGTCATTTCTATAACTTTAATTCTACAGTATTCTAATTTTTTCTATGATATTCCCAGTCGTCCGCAACAGTTCAGTCTTTACTACTGTAAATCTTTAAAGCTGCAACATTTCTCCTGAGAACACTAACCCTTTATTATCTCTTTGTTTTAATGATATTGTTGTTTTTATGATATTGTTGTTTTTATAGCATTGCTGTGTTTATTATACTGTTAGACTGGAAATTAATGGACGGTGATCTTCACGTACTGCTATCCAACTTTCCATTGAAATTGCAGCTTGTGTATGATTGGTTAAATCAGAGAAGTGTTATTTCTTTGTTCTTTGATTGGGTACATGTGTATTTGAATATTGATATTTGTATCAGTCTTGTCCTGGTCGTCACACAAATAAGCTTTAGTAGAAGATATGTTTATTATCGTCTTCGTGGAGAAGACCAGTTCATCAAATATTGGTTTCGTGTGGTTCTGTAAACTCAGATGATTCAAAAATGTAAGTGAATAAACAGTATTATTTCAAGTTCAACAGTGTTGGTGTGTAAATCTTAAACTTTATCTTCAACACGCGACAATTCCCAACTCTAAGATGATTCTGTGTTCATTCTGCGAACATCAGTGGCACACTGCCATCTATATTTTGGGGTTCTTCTGATTACTGCGATTGTGACTTATCTGTATTTTATTTGAGAATATGACAGTAGTAGATATTTCTTATTTTTGTCACAATTTCTGAATATCACATTGTTTTTACTATTTCAAACCTATATTACATTTAGATGTTATCTGACAAATAAGGTTAGACGTAAGTCTACTTCTGTAGAACCCAACTACTTTACCACAAGTTACATAGATAGTAGTTATAATGGGACTGGCATGGTTTGGAGATGATGGCGTTTGACTTGCAATTTTCGGATCGCAGGTTCGAATCCCGAACATGCTCTTCCGGTCAGCCGTGGGGGCGTTATACTGTGAAGGTCAACCCCACTATTGATTTAAAGTAGCCCAAGAGTTGGTGGTGGGCGGTGTTGACTAGTTGCCTTACCTCTAGTCTATCACTTCTAAATTATGGACGACTACCCCAAATATACCTTGAGTAGCTTTGCGCGAACTTCAACAAACAAAATAGTTATAACGTTAAACGTTATGGTAAAGTATAGGCTACTTTAGAAATAACATTTCATTTGTTTGAAGACTGAAACCTAACTAACGATTCAATGCACTACAATCATCAGAGGCTTAATTTTTCTGGCATATTAAAACTGATTTATAACATTAAGTATTTTTAGTGTGTTTTTTAAATATTGTCGTCTTCATTCGGTTATGACTTACAAATTACTTTTTATCTACATAGGTAGCTTATTTTTGATCAGAAGATCTTGGTAATTAAAGAATTACGTTTTAGATAAGCACTTATAATCCAGTAAAAAAAAATCACACTATTGTTATCATAACCGAAAAAGCTTAAAGTTATAAAAAAGTTTTTTGAAAATTTAACGCCTGCTCGTGCGTATGTACTGACCTGTTTAAGAGCGAAAGAACTCTCGAAGCCAGGGCTGATGTCATAGCCATCTTCTTCGGGGTTTGCTGGAGTTTGTGGAGGATGAATAACCACGCGAAAACCCAGACTTGGTGACAACACGGTATACTCGTCAACCTCGAGATCCAGTTCTAGGCTCAAACCTAGCGATAAAAACATGCCATTTCTTTAGTTTCACTTTTACCGCCTTAACTGAATGATATGTACCAGCAAGTGTAAAATTGCTTTAACAAATACTAGGAGAAGCAGACAGAAAAATGAACAGTTATTCTCTGATATACATTTAAAGCAGAGGTGCGAAAACTTTTTTTTGTGGTGTACTCCTTTCTAAACACGGATTATGTTAGATCCCCCCCACCGCATCCCGTATGAGGAAGTTCGCTGTGACGTAATCAAATGGTCACGTGAC